>NW_016161513.1:0-23678 GCF_001687245.7 Rhagoletis zephyria
CGTAAATCAAATTGAATTTTCATGGCGTACCACACTCTTTTGGGCCTATAGTTGTCTGATGTATGTACATACCTTCGCCTGTTCCATCAAGGGTAGTGTGAGAAATGTACTCATTCATTAAGTCCAATTACCATTAATAATAAAATGATTATATGTATATAGGCGGGATTAACTTGTTTGATTTCAACTGAATACAAAATCTGTTCAAGTATTTACGCTGACGTTTTTCTACCGTTCATAGCATAACTGCTTGTTTGTATGATTGATAACATTTTGCAAACGCTAATATGTATGTAATATAATTTTAAGTGGTTCGCTTTGAAATCCGTATCAAAACAATTTAATGCCTTCACTGATAGATAAATAAATAGTGCAAGCCACATAAATACATACATATATTTATAAGTAAATACATTAGGATGGCACAAGAATACACAGGAGGATAAACTTTTTGGAATTTTGCTGTTGCCGCCCCCAGGATTTATATAAAATGGAAGAACAGAAACACGTGGTTTTTACTTGGAATTCGGGGCTTTGATGTAGAATCTAATTTTAATTTATGTACATATATGTATGTATATGAATACGATAACATAAAAAACCAAGAACACCATTGGAAAGGTAAACTTCTGTGGATGAGGGGAGTTTTTACGGTTTAAGAATTAAATGATATTCCAAGAGAGGGTCTTAAATAACTAGAACAGCTATCGAATTTCGTCATAACTGAACCGATTTTAAAACCAAAAGTACTATTGGAAAGGTATTTTTCTGTAGATGACGAACATTTTTTTTGATTTCCAAATTGATTGAAATTTATGGCAGCAATCGTAGTGTCCGTTCTGTGTAGTTGTTGTTGCAAGCCCTTCAGTTTGGCTTGTAATTTGCTTGTTAATGGTGTATTATTCAGGCATTTCCTTTCACTTCGTGTTTTTGCTTTTGAATACGAAGACGAATGCGAAAGCGAATACGGACACGAAGGCAAATAAGAAAACCAATCGAAGATCAATTCGAAGACCAATACGATGACTAAGACGAACACGAATACGAACACGAATACGAACACGAGTATGAAAACGAATATGAATATGTAGCCCAAATACAAATACAAATACGTACATCAACTGAAAACAAGCACGAAGACGTATATCGAGATGAATTCGAATACAAGGACGAATACGGAGACAAATACGAATACGAATGATATTTCGAAATATAATACCAAATGAAGAACAAGTAAGAGCAGCGCTGTCTTCGGCTATGCCGAAGGCTTCATACCTTTCATGAAAATCTGCAAATTTTACTTTGACAGATTACTGCTTTTGAATACATCTGCATACATCGATAGAGGAGTTACATACTTATATAAAAAATCGCATCTAAACAATCAGAGGTATGGAAGATATACTTTATATGACACCAATCTAAGTGATTTTCACTGCTATGTGATCGGTATGTAAACCGGTAACACAATTTATTGGGTTTAGTTTCCTACATAAAGGAGATATATCGCAAAAACTGGTATCTGAACAATCAGTGCTATAGGAGATAAAGCTTATACAGCATAGATTTTGACGATTTTCTCAGTAGACTTTGTATTATTATTTATAAAATATCTTACGAAATTTATCGGTTTTAGCTGTTCAAATAAAGGAGTTTTACAGTAAAATCCCATATCTGAACAATCAGATGTATGGAAGATATATGTTGTAGTCATCCGATCCTTGTTATTTTCACTGTAAGTATTCTGTTAATAATGAGTGAAAATGGTGCGAAATTTCATGTTCCTAGCTGCATAAATGGAGGAGTTATGATAAAAGACCTCATATCTGAACAATCAGTTGTATGGGGGCTGCAGGTTATAGTGACCCGATCTTTGTTATTTTCACTGTAAGTCTTCTGTTGATAATGAGTGAAAACAGCGCGAAATTTCATGGTCCTAGCTACATAAATGGATGAATTATAACGAAAAATCTCATATCTGAACAATCAGTTGTATGGGAGCTATAGGTTATAGTTATCCGATCTTTTTAATTTTCACTGTAAGTTTTCTGTTGATAATTATTGAAAACAGTGCGGAATTTCATGTTCCTAGCGATATAAATGGAGGAGTTATAACGAAAAATTTTATATCTGAACAATCAGTTGTATGGGAGCTATAGGTTATAGTGACCCGATCTTTGTAATTTTCACTGTAAGTATTCTGTTGATAATGGGTGCAAGTATTGCAAAATTTCATGTTCGTAGCTGCATAAATGGAGAAGTTATAATGAAAAATCTTATATCTGAACAATCAGTTGTATGGGAGCTATATGTTATAGTGGTCCGATTCTTCCGGTTCCGACAAATGATTAATACATTATAAAAATACACCCACCTACCAAATTTGATCCGGATATCTCGAAAACTGAGAGACTAGATTGCATACAGACAGACAGACAGACGGACAGACGGACAGACGGACATGGCTAAATCAACTCAGCTCGACGTTCTGATCATATAAGTATACATTTTCATGGGTCTATCTCTTTTTGTTCTGGTACTTACAAACATCGGACCAAAGTTATAATACCATTTCATGCTCATGAAAGATAATAATACCAAAAAGAATACGAAAACGAAGAGGAATACGGATGCAAATACGTATATGAAGACGAAATCCTAAACCAACTACTACTAGAAAAGCCGTCGAATTTCGGCAAACACTTCTTTTTGCTAGAAAAACGTTAGATTACGCTTAAGAGGTTTCACATAGACGACTATCGGTAAGTTTAATATTGTATGAACTGCACATAATCTTTGCAAGTCCGCAACGCTGAGCTCTTTTCCAAAACCTATCCCCTTGGCGGCACTTGAGCAGATCTTGTAATCTTTTGATTTCCTGAAAAGAAATTGGTATATACTAGTAACTAGTATGGCATCTAAGAGTAAATCTTCCTTGGCTAGTTCGTCAGCTCTCCCGTTACCTTCCACACCCTTGTGTCCTGGTATCCAATATAGGTGGACGGTTTTAGCTGCTGCTAGCCTTTTTAAATCCTCCTTACAGTCCGAAAAAGGCGATCGACTTTTTTATACGAAATTAGAGCCTTGATGGCCGCCTGACTGTCTATACACAAGTTTATCTGTTCGGTCGGCTGATTAATATTTTGTAGTCACTCTTTCACTTTCTTTACTGCAAATACCTCGGCTTGATAGATACTGCAATAATCCGATAGCTTAAAGGACCTTTGAATTTCTGGTTCGGTGCAACATACTTCAGCCCCTATTCCTTCGTCCATTTGAGAACCGTCTGTGTAGATGTGCGTTGCATTCCCATTCACCTCACGCCCTTACAGCAACACTCACCTTTATTGTAGCTTCCAGAGACCTTTCGAAACTCAGACGCGGGATTACGTAGTCTATGCGACCGGTTATACTACTGTGGCCGTAGGTTCTGATTTGAATAGCTGCCTCGTGCCATACTGATCATTGAGAGCCGATAGACACTCTTCAGTCTTTAAAGGTATGCCTTCTATTCGTTGCTATCCACCATATCAATACCCCATATAGTGGCATTGGCTTACCGATAGCTCTAAATATCCAGTATTAAGGAGCGGGTGAAAGCCCCTAAGTGCAGCCCAACATCTTCTTACATGTATGCAGTGCGGCTGAGACCTTCTTCACCCGCACTGCGCCGAGTTCTTTCTAAAGACTAGAATGTTGCTTAACCCGAAGAAAATGGTGGAGAACCTCTCCCTTTTCTAGAAGCACTCCTAAAGCGCATTCTCCAGTTTCCATAGCTTTTTCTATCCCTCTAACAACACTATGGACAATTGCAAGCATGCTGCGCTCTCGATAGTTGTCTCTCATCTAAGTTTTTCCTTATGTATATATCTATTAACCGCTCCAGAGCTTTTAGGAGAAAATTTAAAATATTTCGTTTGAATAAGAACATTTCGCTTCGTAAATCGGGTGCATATGTATTTAGATACACAATTTTACTATGAATTTTTCATAATGTGCACATAAAATACTTGCTCAAATGGATATGTTGAAATCACAAACATATCACAAGGAACACATTTTAGCCCACTTCTCTTCTTAGTTAATATTTTTAAATGATCTGCCTAAACAATTTAGATCTCTGGATTGCCTTATGTTTGCAGGTAATTTTTTGAAGATTCACAATGCCCCTGATTGTATTGATCTCTAATCTGATCTAGACAATTTCTCTGATTGGTGTTGCTCAAAAAATTTTCACTTGAATGCTAAAAAAGTATTTTGTTAAAAAATCAAAAACAAAAATTGTTGATTTTACATAAAATTATCACAAGTTGTATCGTAATAATACTTTCACTATGATTGGTTTCTTACGCATTGATTGGTACTGTTGACTACATCGATCTGTTAAGTTTTTTGCGATGTTGCTTTTGCCAGCACTACCCAGGTTTTTCCAAATTGCTGATGCTGAGTTGAGTCAAAATATTTCGTGGAAGTCATGAAAAAACTGTATTATCATCTCGGCGAAGCAGCAACTTGTTTTTTTTTTGGTGAGACATCCTAATGTTATTAGATGAGAACATTCATAGAAATATTTGTATATATGTATGTGCATGCGTGTATATTATACGTATGTATAGTAGGATAAAGGGCATATACTGACGCTTCCATCAATAGCTCTTAGTATCTTTCAGAGAAATGTTTTATTTGGTTCATGCGTCACTAGACGGCTTTTTAGATATTACTCGAAGTCCTCAAATTTTTAGTAGCAAGGATTTCTACTGTAACAATCGCATCTTCATAAATATTGTCACTTGTAGCATTTATTGTAGCGATATATTTACACATGCATACATATGACTCTCTCTCTCTCTGACTTGAAGTGATAATCTATAAGGGTAATTTTCAAACAATGTGCCCCATTATTAAATTGTTTTTTGGGGGTAAAAACGAAAAATCAAAATCAGCATTATACGATCCAAATAATAAACCAGCAACAAAACTATTTTCTATTATTGTAAGTCGTTTTGTTTTCTTTTGCGAACGGTACTTCTTTGATATATTTTACCTACTCCATATAAAATATTTGCCCCTCTCAGGTTATTCGATAGTCAACATGAAACAAATTTTAAACAAAGAAACAATGAAAAAAAGTAAGTGCGCCTAGGTCACACTGGAGAAGTGAAACTTATGTTACATATCTATTTTGTCTCATAACCAATATATTTATGTACATACATACATACATCTGCTCTTGCTTAAATTTGTATTTTTTTCTCTTTTCTATCTAGATCTCTACCCCTTTTCGTTCTAATTACATTTATGTTATTGTGTTTTCCTTTATCTTCATTTTTGTCTTTATACTCTACCGATAACAAAATTCATAGTAATATCCAACAAAATATCGATAACAAAACCAATAAAGATATCGATAAACAAATCTAAAACAAATTCGATCAAAATTTCGATAGCAAAATCGATAATAATATTGGTATCAAAATCGATTAAACAAAAACGATATCGAACAAAATCGATAAATAATCGATAGCAAAAATCGTTTAAACATCGATTGAGCTATCGATCACAAAATCGATAAAAATATCGATAGCAAAATTGATAACAAAATTGATAAAAAAATCGATACATAATCGATAACAAAAAATCGTTTAAAAATCGATAATCTTTATCGATAACAAAATCGGTAAAAATATCGAAAACAAAATCGAGAACAGTAGCGATAAAAATGTCGATTAGAAATTCGACATAAATACCGATAACAAAAGCTACAACAATGTCGACAACAAAACCAATAACAATATCGATAGCAAAATCGATAAAAATATCGATCACAAAATCGATTCAAAAACCGATCACAAAATCGATAAAAATATCGATAAAAAAATCGATAAATATTAGATAGCAAAATAGATAACAAAATCGATAGATAATCGACAAAAAATCGAGAACAGTATTGATAAAAATGTCGATAAGAAATTCCATAAAAACAAACAACAACAAAATCTATAACAATATCGACAACAATACCAACAACAATATCGATAACAAGATCATAAAAAACATCGATTACAAAATCGATTATATCGATTAGTTCCGAAGATATCGATAGCAAAATCGATAACTATTTCGATAACAAAATCGATAAAAGTATCTATAACAAAATCGGTAAAAATATCTATAACAGAAGCAATAAAAATATCGATTATTATATCGATAGGTCCCGAGAATCCCGAAAATCTCTAAAATCCCATAATATTTCACAGATTGAGTCTCTGTGTCTCCATCTATATACTTTTTTCTATAATTACCTTTATTTTAATCTGTCTTCCTCTATCTTCATCTATACTTATATAGGTATCCTCCTCTTCATCTTTCTTTTTATATTTATCTTTGTTTTAACTTTTATGTTTATCATTTTCTTCATCCACATATTCCCCTTCACCTTTGCCCTTATAAAAGTAAAGTGTTTAATTTCATCTTTGTTTTTGTTTTCATTCTTGTATTGGTCCTTTTCTAAGTGCTATTCTTTAACCTTTTATTAGCGAGGTTTTGTTAAATTAATACCACGTGCATACACTAAAGAAGCACTTGTTTCAGCCCCAACCATTTCCGTGTGCAATTTCCGTTGAATTTGCCAATTTACTCCCAGCCAACCAACCGCTGCTAAAGAGGTTTCACTTCAAAAAGTGTTTGTGAATGATTACCATTACTTTGATTGTTTCATTCTATTTTTGCAAGAAATATTTCATCATTGGCTTTTTTTAATAATGCTAATAATCATATCACTTTTTTCTAATTTTGCCGTGATATTAACATTAGTTAGTTGTTTTGCTTATCTAAGTGCATTGCAGTTAAGAAGCGCAAGAAGTGAAAAGAATAGTCAGAGCCGTGAATGGCCGAAGAAATAACTTAATAAAAGCAACCTTTTTTGTGTTTTTAAGTGAATTAATGATTGCACTATGGTAAGCACGGCTAAAGATTTCCGGAATGTTACGCAGTATTTTATGCAGACACTGAAAAATAAAATAATAACCAATGTCCGTTTATTGCTTAAGGAATTTCAATGATTTCTTTGTTTTTATATTTTCGTAAAATAAGACTCTTGAAAAAAAAAACAAAAATGTGGAATATTTCCAGAATGATACATCTAGGTGAAGTTTTTATTTTAACAACTTATTAAAGTGCAAAACCGCGTATCAGCAAAATGCAAAACCGCGTATGTGAGATTGCATAAACTATTTTCTAGAGAGTAAAAACACTCATATTTCAAAATGGTTATCTTTTTTATAAAGCAATCGCATTCCTGGCTAGTATATTTCAGGACGAATGGATAAGAATTGAACCAAGAGCTTGCGTGAGCAAATCCAATTTTTGGCAGCCAATGTCAGTTACGCGGTTTTGCAGAATCACGATACGCGGTTTTGTACTTTAAACGACGATATGTATATGGGAAATTGTTGCATTGTGACCTATTGTTGCCTTTTAAACATCCGCATCCGCATTCGCATCCGCGGATGTCAAAAATTCCACATTTCCAACATCCCTAGTATGTAGCAATAAAGCACGATGAAAATCGGTACTTGTTGTGCTATTTGCGCCGATAGTGGGATCCTAGCTTTAAACTCACAAAAATTTACAATATAATTACTTGCTATTTAGATGTTAATGGAAGAGACTTTGATGACCGGCAATCTCTGATAAAGTGAACAGATCAAATTTCCACTGTCTTTTCATAATTACAAAAATTACTCCAACTACTTAAATTAGTTGTTTCTTGATTTGTGTGTACATAATCTGGTCACTCATACGCATTGGTGCCTAAGGGTGACCTAAGCAATTCTGGCTTTAATTCGGACCCTATAGAGTTGGTAAAAATTGTATAACTTTTACGAAAGCGAGCTATACATTATATTTAATTGGTCATAATGACTTTCCCTCCAGTTATGTATTTAAATTTTAAATGGGAGATTTACTACGAAACCTCAAATCTAAACAATCAGTTGTATGAGAGCTGGTGTAAGTTATAGTTGTCTGATTTCGGTGGTTGAGACAAATGATTAACAGCGTATAAAAGGCTGTTGGCGTACCATACTTCAGTGAAATATCTCGAAAACTCTAGGCCTTCAATTGCGGTCAAATAGGAAGATAGATAGGCAGACGGCGGGAATGACTAAATCGACTCAGCTCGTCCCTCTGATGATAAACTAACCTGCTTGAAATTTAGGCGCGGAGCTCAAACTTGAGCTCATGAAAATATTCGACGATGACTCGATGTTTAAATGAGAACCTTTTCCATGGCAGACATACACTCGGATGTTTTTTAGAAAAAAATTACTGTAATGACTTGCTTGCAATTCTAGCAATTTTTATTTCCTCCTGCGAAGACAGCTTCGTTTTTCGTCCAGCTCGTTTGATAGTAACGTTAGATTTTAGATACAAAAAAAATTTCCCGATTTTTGACGCAATTGCATTAACTTGGTGTCCCTCACCGCTTGAGTTGTATATTTGGCCTTTTTCTAATTCCGTTAACTTTTTCCCTTTGGGCATTTTTATTTGATATTACTTACGACTTTTGATGCGAAGCACAAGCAACAATTTTCCGGCCCTCATATTCTGTTAATGTGTTCGAAGTTTGTAGAAGAGGGGAAATTTTTGGTACTACTTTGCTAAATACCACAGTACTATTTTTATATTGTTTCTTAATACTAGTAGTTGTAGTGAATGTTTCTTTTTAATTCACAGAAAATTGTTTTGCAATATAATATATAAAATCCAGCAAAAATAAATAAACGACTATGACAATAAAAATATCGTGAAATATATAATAGTATATTTAGTAAATTATTATTGAGTTAAAGATAAACCGTAATATTAGACAGCCTGAATCTGCAAAAGATCATACTTAAACTTTACAATAAGGCGAGAAGGCGTTCCAATTTTCGGCATTTATTATATATTTTTTGAGTGTGGGAAAGAGCTCTTAGCTGGTCTGGTGGCCCATGGGATCCCGTGTTGCGTTGGTGGAATAACTTCCATTGTTTCACTAATAACAAAAATTAATACAATTAAAATTAACTCATTATAATTAACATAGCGTTTCCGCTTAAGTACTACAAATTAATGACATTTGTAGTTGTGGTTATTAACAGGCGATTTAATTTCATTTCGTGCTTTGAAAATCCACGCGGCAAGACATCCTACATACAACCCACATACATGTGGCAGCTGTAACTTAAACTAACAATACGATGCACAATGGAACTACAGCGCACAGTGCGGCCGAAATCCAAAAGTGCGGCCACAATTTTAAGCTTTAAAGGAATGATTCGCAATTTCGTACTATTTAGGGGGTTTTAGGTGCGGCTAATTACTAATTCGCTGTCAGAATTGCAATAATGGCAGATTCAATGCTCCGTCTGTAATGTAAAAAAATTTTGTAATGATAAAAAAATTTAGTAATTATAAATAAATGTGCGAAAAAATCAAACATTTAAAAACACACCCCGCGTAATAATTACACTGGATCAAAAATTTTAGTTTGCTTTTTGTTCTTCAGACGCCACTATCTAATTTCAATGTAGAATTGCCCGGTTATTCCGAAAATCGAGTTATTTTTTTTTCTATGGATACGTTTTCGAGATATTTTCATTTTACCGTTATTCAGCTCAAAACAAAAAGTTGAACCAATTACGTATATCTTTCGAAACAATTTAACAATCTTAAAAGGAGATACGTCAAATCAAAGCCAATGAAATTCTCCATAAACCCTATATGTATACCTCACTTTCCGGTAGGACTGATAGTTTCCGACAAATTAATCAGTCATTCCAGTTTTTGTTATTTTTAATGAAAAAAATCAAACTTCAACAGACGAAAAGTCTAAAAAATAACAAATTTTAGTTGCAATTTTGGGTGGCAACACTGATATGTAAGATTAAAGAATGCATAATTAAACTTTTTAGCAATTCTTTTCTTTTTCCTTCTACCCAATTACAAATGGATATAAATATACCGATTTAATTTACATACATTTTCGTTTAATTAATTACTATTTGTAGTATTGTCAAATTTGTCAGTGTGCGTGTATGAACCGGCAATGCATTGCATAGTGCTCGATAATTTCTGGTACTTAAGAGATTATGACTTTGGTGACGAAAATCAATCGGAATAGAATTTTCGCCGCTTGCTGATTGCGTTCATATCAGCAAGCGTGTACCGCGTATGGCATACCGCCAATATCGATCCGTGACGATATCATAACATTGTTATATTTAGTCTACGAATTCGTTGTTCACCACTATGGTTGTAGTTGTGCAACTAAATCCGGTTTTGCTCCAGTTAAGCGCATCAGTCGTATCGGAGGGAATTTGTATTTGATGCCGTTAATAGACAATGCAATTTTTGTATGAACTGAGCACAACAGTTACTGATACTTTTTACCATTAAACGGTTTTAGATTATTTCAATCCATTAGGTTTTAACAAAAAAAAAAAAAGGTTGCTACATGCATATACATATATACATACATTTATACCATAATTGCTAATATAAAAGATTAATTATTTACTGGCTCCACAACTGAGTGGGAAGATCTATCGAATTACTCCCCAGCAGAATTAAGTGGATTTAAATCTTGTCCAACTACATCTAAGGATGTGGAAAGGAGTTTTACGAATTACTCAAAAATTTGAAATGACTACAAGAGGTAATTTTCGATTGATTGATAGTTTAAGAAACCATGTTATTTTGTACTTGAATTCCGAACATATTTAATACAAATATTGGAAAAATCAAATCAAACTTCATTGATTTGGGACCATTTTCAGATGAATATTTAAGAAAGATATACCCCTTGAACTAAAAATTTTGAGGTAAAGTTAAGCGGGGAATACTGTAATATGATAAATACCAAATCCTTTAAGCTTAGCTGGTTCCACAGTTTTTAATAAAGTAGAGTGCCAGTTACCGTTGAAATTTGACCTTTTTTTCTAGTTTTTAAGAGCCTTGGAGAGGTTTTCTAACTTAACACGTAGCTAAACTTATAAGGCACAAATTAACTTACCGGAAAATATTCTGCTTTGGAACTAAAACCTGACTAGAATTGTTTTTTATATCTTTGAAGGTCTTTGGAGGACTTCCGCAGGACTTGGAATTGACGATATCGTTTATCGATAAATTTCACTAAGTTGATACATATCAATAAATCGATGAATTTCGTAAAACATAAAATCCGATAACTTAAAAAATCTCGACAACTCGACTAAATTTTTAATTTTGACAGCGTAATATTTTTTGGAAGTTATCGCAAAACTTCGATAATTCATTACAATCCGTTAACATGATAAAATTCGATAAGCAGTGATAACTCGATAGACTTATTTAACCTTGAAATTTTGATAAATCGATATATTTTGAAGATTCCATACGCTTCGATTCGATAATTCGACCAATTTCAGTAGATCGATAATTATCGATAACTCTGTAAGTTGAAAGAATTCGATGCACTATGATAACTCGATAAATTTCGTTAAGTCTATAAATAATGATAATTCAATAAATATCGATAACTTGAAAAAATATCGATAGTCCCTTAAATTTTTATAGCTCGATAATATTTATCCGTAAATTTTGACCACTCAGTTTCTGTGTCCATAAATTTCGACAACTCAATAAGCATTGATCAATTTTCGAAATTCGATACGTTGCAATAACTCAATAAGAATTGATAACTCGATAAATTTCGATAGGTATAAACTTCGATGATTCGATAAATTTCTGTAACTTTTATAACTGAATTTATTTCGATTACTATCGAAAAATTTCAATTAATTTTCTTACTATTTCAGTTAATTTTATGTATTTCTAATTTTTAAGTATTTCTCATTGTCTCCATCTTCGTCTTTATCTGCACTTTTTCTTTCTCTTTTTTGTCTTCAGCGTTATCATTTATGTCTTCGTCTACATATTTATCTTTATTTCAAAGTTTAATTTCAAATACAAAGTAAAACAAAAAGCGAAAATAGCTCAAATTGAACATGTTGCAACAACAACCATAAACAAATACGGTAATTTTTAAATAACGAATTTGGCCGTAATTTTCAACGAATTTCGAAACCATAAAAACTTTCCTCATAGGGAGTACTATCGAACTTCAACAAAAAATATTGTAAAACTGCGTTTACCAAATTGGACTTTCGCACAGCCAAATTAATCATTTGACCTAATGTGCTATGTTGAGAAAATTTTCTGGCCGAGTCAAATAAAGTCGTTTTTTTTCTGTGTCAACTGACGCCTCCTCTGCGATGGGAATACCAGGTGGAAGGGGACTTGGCTTCACTTGGAATTTCCAAAATATGAAACCACCTGGTATTTCTATCGCAAGGTTGGCCAATATCTTCCTCTGTTACCAGCTTTGAGATCCGAGTTATATGTATATTTTTAGAGCCGGAGCATTTCTGCACGTTCGTAAGACATGCCATCAGAGTCGCTATATTTTAATGCAAATTTTCACAAAGAAATTTTTTAGTGTTTTTGTGTAAAATATTCCTACCTTAAGCACGTTTTTTATACATAGTATGTATATAGACGTTCTTTTAAAATTTAAAAGTCACATGTTAATAACATTTCAATAACCGTGAACTTTACAGTTATAAATAACTGGCAACTGGCGATTTTGTAGTTAAAGCTTAATTGAAAGAGCTTTCCAGAGGAACCTACTTCAAAGCCTTAACTGAAAAAGCTCGTGCATTCATGCAAGCTTTGTGGATAAAATAATTCAGTTAAATTTGAAATATATGTACATAAATAATTATACCACGTATGGGATACACATAAAAAATGTATTTTGATTACTTTACAATTACACAGGCAAACAAAATTTAAACAATGTTATGTGGACTAAAACATTACCAGCCGATTCTTATAGGTCTTTTTTCCGTAGATTCCGAATATGACCGTAAAATATTAGACTGACTCTAGTTTTCGAACAACGTAGATTTAAAACCACCGAAAAATGCATTTTTGGTCATTTTCAACCTCTGTAAAACAATAAATTGGTGCAATATGTTTGCTGTGTAAGTTTGATGCGCCAATGGTGCGCGCTCGTACAAAAAACTGTTCCATCAGTGTTCGGACTGAATTTTGTTTTATTTTTGAGTATTTAAGCGCAGTGTTTCGGCCTTCGTATCCTCCCACCATTAAAGAAAACATTTTTCTTTGCACTTTTGTCAAATTTTCGGACTATCTTATTCGTGGTACATATTGAATTTGGCAGTTGCCGGGTTTAGTACAGTCAATATAGCATGTAACGTGGAAAAAAATCCGCGTAGGATTAAGAGCTACCGTCTTGTTCAGCATCGCTGCTATCAGGACTGACGCACAAATGGACTAATGTAGAAAAATACTCATATAAGGACTACATACTTCACGGTGATTTAAAAATTGGGATGGATTTGTTTTTACCGATTACCAATTAAAAAAAAAAACGGGTTTTAGTACCGCTTACACATTTTGAGAGAAGCAATTTTTTTTCTGGCTATTTAAAAACTAAACTTCTGACCAGCAATCTGAATCAGGATGGCGCACTCGTTTAGTATTAGAGGTGTGCGTAAATGGTTTTGAAAGGCTGTTCAAGACATTTGCTAATTTTGCTTTACTCTACTTCAATTCCTCAGAGCTGTCAAATACAGTAGGCGGCACATTTGAACAGACTACTGTAAAGAGGGAATTAAAATATTGCCTCAATAAAACATTATTTCAACAAAACATCAAGCACTACTTCACTTATTGACTATTATCGTCTACTATCTATGGTACCTAAACTATGCAACAATTTACCCAATTGTTGTTAAATTTGGCTTCTTTAATAGAGAAAAGCTTATTTATAAGACAAAAAAAAACAAGATATAAAATATGGTTTACCTAAAATTATATTGCTTTTTTAATAAAATTGCCACCTATTGTATAAAATTAAATATTTAAGTATATGAGTTGAAAATATTGTATAAAGTCATCATTATCTATGCCAAAATTAAAAATATTTAGGTACATGTTTTTTAATAAACTAATATATGATATGGCGTACTAACTCAAAGTTACTAACAAGGAACACAAATAAATACTGTCATTGTAGTAACTCTAACTATTAGCGACACAACAGTACTTGTTTTGATGGCGAACAAGCATTGAGTTTCACTTCATTTACTGTCAAGGGAATTTGCTTCATTACTGCATTTCCTATATATACATACTGTACAGTAGCTTGCAGCCAGAGCAAAACCATTTGCGCACACCTCTGTTTAGTCTCTCCGTCTGTTGTCAAAAATGGCGATTCAGCGACTGGAGATAAGTACAACACGAGAGAGTTGAAAATTCGTCAAATTGTCGACCAGAAATTCGCAAGTGTCAAAAAACCAGCTATTTGTCTAATTCAAATGCAAACAACCCGTTGTGGAAGAAATCTAAATTCTTGTTTTCTAAATGCAAATGATTAGAGTCCGACCGAAGGTGCATTTTTTGGCCTAAGCCGAACCCGAACCGAACGTTCGGTTTTTTTCTAATAATCGGCCGATTACCGAAGCCGATTACCAAGCAAAAAATAAAAACCAAAAATTGAGTTTTATTTTCTAAACAGAAAATACAAATTGCAAAATAACTTTTTTTACTAAGCAAATAATAAAATTCAGTAAATAGCACAGGCTTACACAAAAAAATTCAATACAATTTTTCCGAATTGGTCCTTGAGATGACATAACCTCCGGATGACCTCGAAGAAAATATATTCATATTCACATATTCAGATTTAGAGACAACAAAAAACTATGTACACTTAGGTCTTTTTTATGCGGTATATGCGTACCTCAGAAAGCCGCATCAAAAAAAAATCCGCATAAAAAAGTTCTTTACTTTCATACAAAAAAAGGGAATGCGTTCCAGCATTTTCAAAAACCATTATTCCATGTAAAACTGAACATTAATGAAAGAAATAAATTTGTATCGGTATTTTAACCAAAAACATAAACAAAAATACCACAATAAATACATGAATTGTGTCTCTTACACACTGAAAAAACAGAATACAATTCTCAAAAAAGCAAAATCACTGCAGCGAAAAAATGGTTTGAAAAACCGCATGAAAAGAGACTAAGTGTACATGAATTTTATCATTATTCAATAAATTTTTCCCTATTTGACCCGTAAATGACCTCGAACCTGACTTATGGAGGTTAACGGACCTTGGATTTGGGTTAAGCGACTCGAAATCCCCCATATATATATGAATCTTCAGGTTTATTCAATGAATCTTTCGCTATATGACCTTCAAATGACCTCGAATCCGACATTATGGAGGTTAACAAACCTCGGATTCGCTTTCAGCGCATCGAATAACATTGGGATATAGAGGTTTGGTTTAATATGCTAACAGATGTTTTTTGTTTGTAAACCGGTGTAATCATTAAAAAATATTTATTTTGACAAAAGTTATAACCGTTACGGCCGAAATACTAAAATACCGGTGTAAAACGAAAGAGTGATACGAAGTCTTTAGTTCAAACGTTTATAATGGGGCGTATTCTTGTTTTTGTACGAATCGAAAATCATGAATTTTTTCTATCATTTTCAAAACAAAAATTTCAATTTTTCGATTCGTACAAAAACAAGAATACGCCTCAATATTTTTGAGGTGTTTGAAGAGGGTTCCAACCTGTTTGAAATGTAAAATTCAAATTATTTAATAAGTTAAATGAATTTATAGAAGATAGATATTTATCGTAGTGGTTTTAAAAAGGCTTTATTTCCGACACAGCCCGCAGGTCAAGACAAAGGGGTTGGACTGATCCTTTTTTATTGCTTCTTAAGTACATAATTAAGAAATGTTTTTTATTTAATTTTACGTATGGAAGCGAGAGGTAAAAAAAGTTTTACTTTTCTTAATTATCCTACTACATACATATCTACATATTCTTTGCTAGCACAAAGATGGTGAAGATCTATCGAAGTACCGTCACAACAGAATAAAGTTTACGTAAATTTTGTCCAACTACATCTACGGACGTGAAAAGAAGATATTCGAATTATTCCATAATTTTAAATGACCTGAGAAAATAAGCTTTGAGTGTTAATAGTTAATTTTATACCCCTATTGCGATATTAATAATAATAATAGATTGGCGCTTACACTTATATTAGTACGTGGCCGAGATTCTCCTCCGATTTGTGGCGTGCGCCTTGATGTTGATGAGTTTTGTGAGAAGCTGTTTTTCATGGCAGAAATCCACTTGGAGGTTTGCCATTACCTGCCGAGGGACGACCGCTGTTAAGAAAAACCCTTTTTTCTATATTTTTTTTTTGCGATGTTGCTTTGAGCAGGGCATGAACCCAGGCGCTGCGAAGTGGAAGCGCACACTGCTTACCACTACACCACAGCGGTTGATATTATTGAATAAAAATATTGAAAGATTGAAATAATTGATAAGCATATTTAAGATAATATTTTTTTTGAGTTATCGAGCTTTTTAAAGCACTTAAAACGAATTTGTTGTGCAAATTTTTGCCGACACGAATTATTATCTACAATGTAATATATATACATACACACACATGTTTAGTTGACGTCATGACGCGTCAGAAAAAAAAGTCCCTTGTGTGTACTATTAAGACTATTAAGTCTCATGATGTGATATTAAAATATATTAAAGTATCTACTTAAATTACCTCAAACATTAAAAATTGAACTTCACCCATTTGAAAATATGTACATATATACATTGCTATGAAATGTTCCTTAGAAATTTAAAAAAAAAGTTTGGCTTCTTTAAACTGTTTTTTCCACATACATACATAAATACTTACATATACATACATATATGTATGTATATCAAAACATACGAAACAAAACATATAAATTTGTGTATGAATATTTTTTTCCCCTAACTTATATACAGTCATAACACCTAACACACACGTCCCTATCNGAACATACGAAACAATCCACCAAACAATTTGTGTTGCCGGCAATAAGAAAACGTGTCGCCCTCGGAAACAAATTTATTGCCGGTAATATTGCCATCGAATCGATTTCCTATTACCGGTCGCTCTAAAACGTCCGCCGAAGGCAACTCGCCTGGGTGAGTCGTTTTCTTATTACCTGAATGAGTCCTTTTCTTATCGCTTCAGGCGATATTTGGAATAATTTTATTCTTCTTAATACTTCATTTATTTTTTTGTATACCAAATTGCAACTTACAATCGGAATTAATTCATTTTCTCGCTGTGAGACTTCCTATTTTTTCAATCTTGTCCTTGGGCATAATTTAGATGCTTTTGGCCAATGCTATTGACGCCATATTCATAAGTTTCCGAATTTTTGAGAACTTTTTTATTCAAAATTGACATGAACGAAGTGGTGTTGCCGATTTGTCACCACAGCAATAAATCGGTGAGTCGCCAATTTGTTGCCATTGACGATTGTTGCCTATTTCTCATGTTTTGCATGGTGGAAAAACATATAAATTTGTGTATGAATATTTTTTTCCCCTAACTTATATACAGTCATAACACCTAACACACACGTCCCTATCAGAGAAAAGTATTCCTGCTTGGTCTCTTTTGGATCAAGTACAATATTATATAATGCATGTAAACCCAGTACAGATAGTAAATAGTTTAAATATCGATGTTCAACTAGTTTTTTTAACCACCGCAACTAGTTGAAGATCTGACTTTCTTCCTTGGAAAGAACAGTTTGACTTGAACATGGCGATGTCTTAGGCATCTGTCAATTCTCTCTGACTCTGCATTTGATTTCAGCTACTTTAAAACGCATTTGGCTTAAAGCACTTTAAGTCAGTTATTTGAATACGCTTACACTGCACTTCATAGACGCTTTTTCATAATTGAGAAAAACCGAAATTAAAAATTTAAAATTAGATTTTCCGCCTAATGAGATTTGAACATGGACATTCTTGGTCGCGAGCAGTTGTAGCAAGCATCTTTGCACGCGCTCGGCTACAGCCAGACATGTAAATGTGCTTTAAATGTTCAGTTTGAATTGTGTGCAAGCAAGCAAGTCGATCCGACTCTGCATTTGATTTCGACTAGTTAAAAATGCATTTGGCTTAAATCAATGCAAAGTCAGTATGTTTATTTTACAAATGACTTTTCATGCTGAAATAGTTAATTGTCCACAGGTTGATGATTTTATAACTGGTATTGAACTATTTGCAAGGATATGTATCAAAAATGTAAGCATTTCGTTTATCTCAATGAAGCTGCTGGTTGATTATACATCAATTTGAAGTTAGTTGCTGCATAAGTAGAAGTAAACTAATTTTTCTGAGACGATTGGTTTGACCTACGCCGTACTGGAACTAATAGAAAAGTATGAACCAAGAACACGAGTGGTACTGTTGTGAGATTTTATGATTACATTTGATATTTTCGGTCGGAAGGCTTAGTTTTTTGTTTGTGTATTTTTCTTTAATTGATGTACTCATGATCTGAATGTCAAGACGTAATGGACATCTGCTAACTATGAACAATTAAATATTAAAAATTGTTTAGAGGTGTGTAGCGCACGTATGTATCTACATACACATGTGTGTACGTTAGGGTGATCTAAAAATATATGCGGGTTAAAAGTTTACAATTTTGAGTTCTTACCACCTACGACTTTTCCAAATGGAAACAGAAGAATGACAGTATTAAAAAAAATGATATTTACAACTGCCTCAAAGCCAATCAAATTTTCTATGCATTTTATATGTGGAAAAAACATTTTTTCGTAGAAAGGGTATAGAATTCTTGAAAATAAATATTTTTCGATCGAAAACTCTGCTTCTCTTCTGGAGACTTCCAATAATAAGTAATACCCAATTATTTATTTATAAATTTTTTAATATTTATTAAATTATTTTTTTCGTATAAGAGCCCTAAAAACTCCCAAAAATTCAATCGGGGGACCGATAAAAAATCGCTAGTATTACTACTAGAAGTCTTCTGAAGAGAATCTGGGGGTTCGGATCAAAAAATTGGTTTTAAAGAAGTCTATACCAGTGTTTCTCCCCATAAAAAATAAATGGAAATTTTCAAGGGCTTTGATGCGGTTCTAAATATAATGTTTTTAGCAAAAAAATCGGAGTATTCTATTTTTTCATTTAGGAAAATCCTAGGGGGTGAGAGCTTAATCTTTTAATTTTTTTGGACCACCCTAGTGTATACACGTTTAAGTGTAGATGACAATGACGCGACTAATTCCGGTGGTGAAAATATATAAATAAAAGTTTTAATGTTCTTTCAGGGAACGAAATTTAATTTTTAATTTTATTATAACGGCCGTTGCCAGGTTGCCTAGGTTGAGAATAAAAAAAAAATGTAATTACTATTTATTAAGAAGTCACGTACGCATAATGTCTTTTTTTTCTTCTTAGAAGCGAGAACATTTTGTTTGCTGTCTAAGAGCCAAATTCACAGTGCGTAGTTTTTGTACTGAAAATCTGTAGTTAACTGAGTTAAATACGCACTGTGAATTTGGCCCTAAGAAAAATTTGTAAATATTTACACCAGCATAATTATGGGGTTATTTGGGAATGTGAATATTATTCTTCAGCCCATTTTACTCTTAGAAACCGAATTAAAATATAACCAAATGTCTCGATATCCAGAAATATTTGAATACGAATTGAAAATTTGAAATTTGTATAAAGAATAGTGATGGAGCAAGTTTAAGTTTTTGATTCCTGCTAAAACAGGAAGTGTTCCCCTTCACTCACACTCACACTCACGCCAATTGGAAATGCCAATTGCAGCCAAGTTCTTCTCCAATTCGCCTTTTTATCGTAGAAGAGGTCTTCCTCTGCTTCCAACTGCGGATCCTGCAGCATACCAGGCGTTCTTTCGGGCTCGCTGAAATTCGGTATACATATTCTTCGGTGGCCTCCATGAAGCAGCCAGCTGCTCAGTCAGTTAATAAAGAAATGTTCTTCAATAAAGTGAACGTTCGTTTTTATAGGAAGCGGAGACTATGTTATTAGGTTCATTGAGGCATCTACACGTTTTACTATAAACTAGTATCGCCCCGTTGTCGAAATTCGACCACCTCACTTTTTTACACAATTTTTCATTTTGCTTGGGAAGTTTTTATGTCCTTCATCACCTGTTGATCGTCTAGGTCTCTTATATTGTTTGGTGGAGTAATATACATTATGTTAAATAATTTTGAAATTCATAGCACCAGTAGGGAGGAATAGATTTGTATGGGATTTCGTTAGCGTATTGATATATAGATATTGAAAAGATATTACATTAGAACCACTTATAAGTTGCCGTACCAATGCACTCTTCTAAGTCAGTTGCATCACATGAAAATATTTCATGAATTTTAATTTGGGATAGCTCGAATTCGGTGGTAACTATCGATTAGATAGACTTCACCACTTCTTTTGCTCAGGGTGGGGAAGTGGCTTGGTTTTATATTTTTGCTAATAAATAGCGAGTCAGCTTGAAACAACGAAACACAGAAAAACTGAATTTAGCAGCTTATAATGAGTTCACCCCTTCTTTTCCCCACTGTGGGGAAGTGACTTCTTTCTTTATTTTTGCTACTTAATAGCGAGTCAGCTTAAAACAACGAAACACAAAATAAGTGAATTCAGTAACATATTATGAGTTCACCACTCCTTTTCCCAGGGTGGGGAGGTTACTTTGTTCTTCATTTTTGCCTTTGGGACGATTAAGAGCGAAATTAGGGGACTGGGAAAATTAGGTAGATAATTTAAAAATCTAAATTAGCGTAGTGATTCACAGTGTTGCCAAGTTGACAATTTCGTCATTTGTAAATTTTCTGCTACTGATGACGATATTGGGAATGAAGATTTTTGCCCCATTCGCAATTTCTTTGTCTAAGAATCTGATTCCTTCCAGTGATGAATCACTTATAAGATTGAATACAGGTCTTACATCAAATTTTAAGGTACGTGAATAGTTAAATTGTTGATTTTGTACAGGTAAATATTTAAGATGACATAATCGAAACTTTAAAACGTGAAGTAAACCAGTAAGTAATAAATATATGTATGTAAATGAGGAATATATTTTTATGGGATTTCGTTAGCGTATTAATATATAGATATTCGAACCACAGTATGACATTTTAAGTTACACCAATGCACTTGACAACATAGGAGCAATAGGGAGGAATAGATTTGAATGAGAATCCGTTAGCGTATTAATATAGATAGTAGATGGTGAAACCAAAGCTGGCATTCATAGGCTTATACGCAAATTGGAATAACTCGGCTCTGGAGCCACCTATCGGGTACAGGTGTATTTCTCTTGATGTTAGTAATACGTATTTTGAATTTGAAGCAAATCGGACCATAAATGAAGTTTTTCGGAATAACTCCACTCCTACTCCACCTACTGAAAAAACAAACAAAATGCGCACCTCCCCTTTGAAATACCTTTCGAACAAAAGAAAAATCATTCAAATCGGTTGAGAAACATAGGAGCAGTAGGGAGGAATAGATTTGTATGGGATTTCGTTAGCGTATTAATATATAGATATTGTTTTAGTCCCATCACAGTGGTAAATATTGCTGGCAACTCTAAGGCTGTTGAACTGAAGGCATGCCATTCTGAATATCTTGTTATATGTATCGAAGTAAAAGCAAAATCGAAATCAGTAAATTTGGAAGAAAGATACACAGAGAAAAACTACCCAATAAAATTAAACAAAACTGGATTTTTTTCAAAAAGACATGGGCAAGAAACAAAATCTAACCAATTCTTTAGATTTTTACTAATAATATTTGGCGCTTACACTTTTGCTTAGTATTTGGCCGCGCTTCTTCCCAATTTTGGCGTACGTTTTCATGTTAAAAAAAAAGAAATGAAAGGACCTACAATTTTGCGGCAAATAGTTTTTTGAGAAACTTTTTGAAGGCAGAAACACACTCAGAGGTTTGCATTGCCGGCCGAGGGGACACCGCACAGTGGGACGTATAAATTCGCTGAAATTTCGTATATGCGCTGTTCGGAATGAAGAAAGGTGGAAAATGGTAAAATTCAACGCACTTCCATGCCCACAGTTCTCGTGGGCGGAAATAGTAAATGTTATCCGATTTTGATGAAATTTAGAAAAGCATAAATCTGAAACATCGTCAACATCGGTTTACATTATCGTCCAGTAATTCTAGAAAAAGAGGCGCCAATTAAAAAAAATCTTGTTTGATGAAATTCGATGTGCCCTGCTCGTTTAAGCCAAAATTTTCCAACTGGAAGATAACAAAGAATTTCTTATTATGGCGTCCATCTCCTACACAACTTTTTTGGCTCCAAGTACTAAATTTTATGAATTTTTGAGAAAATTAACCGGCACATTTATTTCATTTCTAAAGAAGTTCCTATTTCTTCATTTAAAAAATGACAAAGCGAAAACATTTACAATACCTGCATACTAAATTATGTGCACGATAAATATTTACACTGAAACTTTCTATTTTACCCACATTTTATACCACAAAAGCTGAGCTAAGGTCAGCAGGACTCTTGCCATCGAAAACAGATTTCGTCCAGAGAAGCGTCCATTTTTGGCTTAATGTTGAATGTGATTAATAGATTGGCGAGCCATTAATATCTACATCTTCTTCAATTTCTATTTTATATTGCATATTATTTATTTTATGTACACACCAGAGTCTTTCCCTTCAGCTCTACAATAAAAATTAAGTAAATTTCACAGGAGGTGTGTGTATAAAAGAAAGAATAGAAGCTGAACTTGCAATTCCTCGCAGCTGGAACTATCTGAGATATGACATGCATATTTAATGTTAACTTGTCCTAAGTATAATGTAGCTCGCATCCTAGGTCGGGTAGGGCTATTTACCTTTTTAAAGTAAGCACTCGAAAAATTTTATACACACAAAATTATGTAGAATTTGAAAGTAAACTATTTTATACATTTAAAAAGATTTATAAAAATTTAAAGCAATGCTTGACCACAGATATATTCAAAACCTGCTAATAAATCGGATTAGCTTTTTATATATGCACACAAGTGGAAAAATTAATTCAAATTACTTGCGACAAAATCCAAAATTTTTTCTACAAATTTATTTTTTTTCNATTTCAAAGTAAACTATTTTATACATTTAAAAAGATTTATAAAAATTTAAAGCAATGCTTGACCACAGATATATTCAAAACCTGCTAATAAATCGGATTAGCTTTTTATATATGCACACAAGTGGAAAAATTAATTCAAATTACTTGCGACAAAATCCAAAATTTTTTCTACAAATTTATTTTTTTTCGCATTGTTCCTACTTTAAGCTTGTGGCATGACTGCAAATATGCATTTTTATCAAAAGTTCTTTTTGGTTTGGGTTAGCTGGATATTTTGCTATGTATCTGCGTTATTACTTTTCAAGAATTCGCTCACCCGTTTTTATTATTTTTAGCCGTTGTAGTCACATTGTGCACCGCTGTTAGAAAAAATTTCGAACGCAGGTCCTGCGGAGTGGTAGTGTGCACCTATAACCAGTCGGCTACAGCGGACGTTACTAATTGGAATTAAAACAAGTAAGAAAGTCTAAGTTCGGGCGGAGCCGAACATTAAATACCCGGCGCAAGTATTAAATATATGTTTTCCACCTTTCCGAAAGCTACCGCTACATGATAAGCCGGGG
>NW_016161513.1:24159-32260 GCF_001687245.7 Rhagoletis zephyria
GACGGACGGACGGACGGACGGACAGACAGTCACCGCTTAATCGATTTCTCTTTTCATTCTGATCATTTATGTATACATTTGTCTATATCTATCTCGATTCGTTTTGCCTGTTACAAACAACCGTTATGTGAACAAAGTTATAATACCCTTGTGCACAAGTGCGCTCGGGTATAAAAAAAAAAAAATTGCGCTGACCTGTCATTGAACCTCGGCCTACAGAATTATTGGTTAAAGCTCTACCTATTAGGCTACGGACCGATCCTATTTTATGTGATAATATGAACTACTTGTCAAATGGAATTAAGAAGAGATTGAAAAGACGCACAGTGCGGCCGATATCCAAAAGTAAGGCCAAAATTGGAAAAAAGTTTCTAGATAGGGCTTTTTCATCATTAAGTAACACATTCACAGTAACGACCTGTACCCTAAGTCCCTTCTTAATTTTCAGTTGGAATGTGTTCTTTGCCGAATCACAACGTTATGGTAGATTCAAAGGGAAAAGATATAAACGTGTAAAAGTAATTTAAGTAAAGGAAATCCAACAAAACCGAATGAAATTTAAGCCTGAAGCCTGGTAAAATATGTAAAAACTTTTGTGAATATCAACACTGTAACAGAATTTTTTTTAGAAGTATGTAGAAATATAATGTTTTTATACCCGAGCGCACTTGTGCACAAGGGTATTATAACTTTGTTCACATAACGGTTGTTTGTAACAGGCAAAACGAATCGAGATAGATATAGCCAATAGTATACATAAATGATCAGAATGAAAAGAGAAATCGATTAAGCGGTGACTGTCTGTCCGTCCGTCCGTCCGTCTGTGCACACGACAACTCGAATAAAAATTCAGATATCTTAATGAAACTTCGTACGTGCACTACCTTCGGTCGTAGGACGGACGGTATTGAAAATGGGAAAAATCGGACAACAACCACGCCTACCTCCCATATAACGGTAAGTTTCAGAAATACGAAAACTGCGATATTTTAGTAACTACTCAAGCCTATTCACTCAAAATTGATATTTACATTTTGGAAAATGGGCATAGCCTCGCCCACTTACGATTACATGAGCATATCTTGGTAACCGCTGCATCAGTTTCTTCCAAACTAGTCACAGTTGTTGGCTTTAGTACAACATACCAAATGGTTGAAAATGTTTAAAATCGGACAATAACCATGCCCACATCTCATAGCACGGTAATTTGGGGAAATACGAAATCTTCGATGAATCGATAAATATTAAAGCTAAGTTATTCAAAACTGATGCTTGAAACAATTTGTTACCAGGAACTACGTTTCTGAGAAAATTTTGGAAAATGGGCGTGGCACCGCCCACTTATGATCACATATATGTATCTCGGTAACCGTTCTACCAATTTGTACCAAAATCGGTATGGTTATTGTGCTTGTCACATAAAAGCAGAACTTTGATTATTGAAATCGGACTAAAATTACGGCCACTTTTCATATAACGGTAAATTTCAGAAATGCTTGAAACTTCAATATTTCGAAATTTAAGGACGCTAATTTACTCGAAATTGATACACCCTAGCTTACCATGTAGCGGTAGCTTTCGGATATGTGAAAATCATATATTTAATACTCGCGCCGTGTATTTAATGTTCGGCTCCGCCCGAACTTAGACTTTCTTACTTTTTTCTCAATTCCGACAGCGGATTCGTAATAAGCGACCCCGAAAACCCCCTACTGTGAAACTTCGAACTATTTTTTTAAAGCTTAGAATTTTGGCCGCACTTTTGGATTTCGGCCACACTGTAAGATTGTATTTTAAATGAATCAAATACACACCACATATAATTAACCTTCGGATGCCCGACAACTTTTTACATGGTAAATGCCCTTCAAGGTGTCCAGGGATATTCTCTATTAACATGGCGTGCGATGCGTGTAATTGCTTTCTTTTTACTGCAATAGTGTTATTAAATTGTTATGATCCGACTTGTAAGTAGTGTGATATTGTAAAATGTGTGTGGATGTCCACGACATAATGACCTTAACCCGGTGATTATGATGAACGATATCTCGGAATCGTTTTTGAGGATATTTTAATAGATTATAGACATTCCATTTATAGAGGTCGCGAAGGCTTCGGCGGCTAGTTCCAATCTGATTAAAATGCCGCATAATAGACGACGTCATAGGACCCTCATTCGACTACTTGGAATTTTCCCTGCGAAATATCGAGCCCTAACCGCAAAAAAAAATCTAAGCGAAATTTTTTGTGTAATATTCTTTTTAATGCAGAAGCAAATGCAGAGCATTTTTGCATTAAATTTTGAGGCGGTTTGGGCTCGCTATAATTTTCAAAAGATATCCATATAAATAAAATTAATAAGGACCCTCTATCGAAATATCTACAATGTTTCGTCTTTCTTAGTCCTTTGTCTAGAAGATTTTCAAAGAGACAATCTTCTACAATATATTATACACCTCATAAATATTTTTCGCTATGAATTTCTTCTAGATACAACATACAACTAAGACTACAGGTTTATATGAAAATTGCATTCAGAAAAGCCTTAAATTTGTGAATAAGCACAACAATTTTTGAGTTGAGCTAAAAAAGCTTTTGTATGCATGAAATATCAATCAAAGCTCTACTACCAAATCAAGCCACTCTTGCCAACATTGGTATATTGCTTGGTACTGACAAATTGACGAAAAACGCATGCCTTTTGCGTTAAGAGAAAAAATCCGTTTGCAGAAAACGGCTGATATGGTCGAACACAGTAACGTAAAAAGTAAATAAAGATATACTTGAATATATATGCCAACGAAAAGCAATAGAGTAAAGAAAGCTAAAGCAGAAAACTAAAATCCGCAAACTACAACTATTAATAAATAAACCATAAACTATTAATAAAGACAAAATTAACACAAACGCAAAGTGACAGACGGAAAATGTCTAAGAAAGGCCGAAAATTAAAAATCCAACTATACCGGTCTAGAAATAAATTAACTTACTAAAAGGTATGTACACATGTGGTTTGTATAATTTTTTCGCTCTTTTATTTTTCAAGTAAATTCAGCACACTCCTCCCAAATTAAAATATAATTTTTTTTTCGTTTATTTTCATTTATTTTTTACATTACTCGCTCGCGCGCAGTTTTCTGATTCCGAGCTCTGCTTCACCTAATCGCAGATTCTTGTTGTTTTTGTAATTTCCAGCTTCTGTCGCGACTGCGACTACATACTTGGCTTCTACTTCTAGTTATGCTGATGCTGGCTTAGCGACTTTATAGCAGTCGTTGCCGAATCTGAAGCGTGTATACTTTGGATAACTTTTTTGGCGTTTCATGTATGTACATATGTATGTACATATGTAGAGTCGATATAAAGGGTCAAGTTGCAACTATGATATTCGCATTTAGCCGCAAGATTTTGATAAGCTAAGAGGTATGCGAATGCGTGCGCATGTGCAGACGAACGGAAAAGCTGCAGTAGAAGAACAAGTGTGTAGTGAAGTGATTAGTTGAATGTCAAAATGTAAATGATGTTCGTAATTTTGAAATGAATTAGAAAAAAACAAATGCCTACAAAAAAGTGATTAAAAATTCAATTTATGTAAACATTTCCGGCATCAATAGTACTTTGGATTTTTAAACTAAACGGCGGCGCTTTACATGAGTTTTAGGTTTTCTTAATGTTTTTTTTGGTTAAACAAAAAATGTCAAAAATATTTCGGTGTGTTTATTGAGCCGTTATTCATTTGTGCAAGGTGTGGCTGATTGTGAACCCAGTGATAATCAAGTTCGTTTGTAGATGAACAAATAAAAGTGAGGAAGTGCTTATAACAAAATCGTTTCTAGTTATGTGGTCGTGACAATATAAAAAGAAAATAAAAAAAAAAAACATACATATGCATAAAGGCTGTGATAAATCTATGAAACGAGATAAATTAAATTATTCATAAAAATAAGATACTAAGCAGTAATTTATGAGTGAATAAAGAATACACATCAACTGAAAGTAATTTAACTTAAGGAAGTCTCAAGCCTTCTTTTTATTGATTTTCTCATAATTTGTACTTAAGATTAAGTGATATAAAAAAAAAAAATGAAGCTGTTTGCATCTGGATCAAAGAATGGGAGTAAGTAAAAAGTGTTTATTGCAAGTCCATATGTACATACACTAAAATCATATAAAAAATCCCAAAAAAAATGTATTCATAAAATTTGATATCTGAAAAATACGAATTTCGCCTACAAAATTGTGATTTTTAGTACCATATGAAAATTAAAAAATTAAAAAAAGAAGAATATGCATGCTCCCAAATCTTTACAGCTTGAGAGTAAAAATTGTATTAAATTTAAACAGAAACTTTACATAATTCTCAGCTAAAAGTATTTTGTTTCCAGCGTAGAATACATTTTCAAAAGTTCAATATTGGTACTGTACAAGAAATTTTATGTTTTTACTCTTCACCTTTATTTTGATATCCCGTCACCTCGGCTAATCTTCATGCTAAACATTAAATTTAAAAAAGGCTGTTAAATGTCCTACAAAAATATGAAATAGTTATAAGAGGGTTAAAATTTTTGGGAATAAAGGTCACTTAAAAAAATCATTACGAAAAAGTGCATTCTACTAAAAATTTTCCCTTGTAGCTTAGAAATGATAAAAACTTGTTGAACAATAAACATTCTTTTTAAACCAATTATATCCTTAAAAATTAATAAATGATTTTTGACCGTCGACTTGTATAAAGTGAGCACAGTGTGCGGCGTAGTAAATGCAAATAAATATTATTTATTATTATTTACAGTTATTTATTTTTTACACACTTATCTTCTAAAAGTTGTTGAACACTTTGCCTGTTGCTTCCTTTGTCTTTATAAAATTTTGGAAACTTGGTGGTTTCCCTTTTTTGCCCTTGCCTTTAATTTTTAGTGCAGCTGTCTTTTAAGTATTTTGTATTTGAAAAAAATTTTCATTTTCTCTGATTTCTAATAAATTAAAAATTTATTTTTATGTTTTTTGCAATTAAATAGTGTTTAAGTGTGCTCAAATTTTACATCTAACTGCCGTTTTCTTTTGTTATTTTGTGTTACAATAACCCTCAGTACATAAGAACAATTGTGCTGCAATTAAATATGACCTTGAAGCCCATCTAAAAAAATCTGTGATGAAAAAAATTGCAAAATAAAATTAAATAAAGCTATTCACCAGCTTTACGTGCTAAGGTTTTGTCTAAAATTTACAATTAAAATGAGAGTTACATGAACTTACATTGTGCGAGAGTAAAAGCATAGACAGACGGCAAAGTTGATCCGGATTAAAACGCAATTTGTGGATTTACAAGCCACGAGGTCGTAGGATCGAATCCCACGGCCAGTAGAATATTCATTCAATTTTTTTTTATTCATTCAATTATAAATTCTATATTTTTTTAAAGTTGGTTTTAGTAAGTTGTCTTTGTCTTTTTAGTAAAATTATACTCTAATAGGTCTATTCTGCACGTTACCAAAGATTTTGTAACCGGAAAATTTTATTACCAAAAAATGTTACCAGTTCTTGTCACCGCGATTCTAATTACGTTGGTAATGCAGTTAAAATATATATTGCATATTTCACGGGGCAATACTTTGTTACCAGCTTATGAGATGGTAACAAAATTTACCGCTTACAAGAGTACACAGAATTCGAAAAGGGTTTAAAATTTGACAGGAACTTACTTTACCGGTTACAAAACTTTTATTACCAGCGCAGAATAGACCTGTAAAAGTTTAAATTAACTAACAATAAAATAAAATATGTGAAATAACATAAAACAAACGAAAATAAAATAAAGTAAAATTAAATATATTAATCAAATAAAAAAAAATAAGTAACAAAAAAACCATTTTTTTTTTTGGTAGTCGCTCCAACCAAGGATCCAACCTGGGACTTGCAGGCTTGTAGCACGTAGCCCTCACCATTCGGCTACCGCGGATGCAGTAGTTGGCTGCTTCGCTTGCTCAGAGAGCGTAGAACACAAAGCATACCGATGAAAAGGTCCATGCTAGTTTTGCCCTTTCTCTGTATTCTACGTTCTCTGAGTTTTGGTCAGTGTTGTCATCGAATATTCCCTTGATCCGAGTAAAGTTTGCGAATTAACTCTAGGACTTAATCCGGATCAACTGCAGTTAATTCCCGAGATAATTCCAAATTAACGAGTTGATCCGGATAAACGCTGCCGTCTGTTCCTGCTTTAAGGGCCAATTTTTATACTGAAAATCTGTAGTTAACAGCCGAGTCTGAGTTAACTACGCCCTAAATTAGGTAAAAGTCAGTCCGGTATGCAAGATAAGTTCAGTGGCCTTTGTGATACCACATGGGGGTTGTTTTGCTGCTGCTATGATTTTTATAGACTCGAGATAACTTAGTTCCTCAAAGGAATATCTAGAGCAGGAGCAATCCTAGAAAATCTTACTAATTAGAGGTTTGCAGGTACTAGTTATTGGAACAGTTGATGTAGAACTGAAGTAGTTTTAAGAAAGGGTAATGCCCTGGCGAACAAACTCATCTGGATTGCGGACGCCTTCGATGTTGCAATGCTTTGGAACCGATACTATATACGTACGAAATGTATTAGCCAGCTCATAAGGAGATCGGCGGCCATTTAGAAGTAAGCGACATTTTTCTAAAGGTTTTGAAGGATGGTTTAACTTAAAATAATTGAGTTTACTGACCCAAGGAGATTGTTTAGGTCGATAATACGTCGATCCACTTGTTTGATTAAACTAGCACGGACCTGCATCTAAAAATCATTTTCAGTGTTTACCAATTACGACCAAGGTTTGTGAGCGGGTCCTTGATGTTGGCCGAGTGCAATGTAGTGACCACTGTATTTCTAAAAATGGTAATTTGTAGAAAATATATACCCATCACTGAACTGTCATATCTATATAACTATACACACTGAGCCAAAAGCGCAAGGGTTTTTTCAACCAAGTTATGGTTTGATTTTTTCTTGGTTAATTAGCCGATTATAAGAAATCTGCTTCAAGTTGAACATTTGAGAACAAATTCATATGTATGGCAGTGGCTGAACGAGCAGAGGTGCTTGCTGTTGGATTCCAGCAGTACGAATGCCGTCAGCGCGATACATAGTTTTTACTTTTTTCCTGTTTTTGGTTTTTTTTAATTACGAAAAAGCCGCTGTGAAGTGCAGAACCAAATCAAAAGACGAAGAAAATTGATTCAAGTTGAGCATTTGGAGGCATAAAGCGCCTTTAGCTGAGTGTGTAGAGAGAGAGCTTTGCTAGTCCCATCAGAGGCAACGTGTTAGAATGGTTATAAAAATGTTTGTTTTGTATCTTCGAATTATGAAAAAGCATCTGTGAAGTGTAGAACATAAATGTATTCAAATGAAAAAATCGACAACCAAAAGTTTGGTCAATGTAAACAAAAGTGTGGTTAATACCAAATCATTGTTGAAATCATCAACCAAGGCATTGTTAATATTAACCAAAAATCACATTGATTCCTTTTCAAGTTTGAATTTGGAAATATTAACCAATTAACCAAAACTTATTAACCTTCCTACACTTGCCAGTCGCAGGGAAATGCTTGGTATAATTTTTATACCCGAGCGCACTTGTGCACAAGGGTATATTAATTTTGTTCACATAACGGTTGTTTGTAACAGCCAAAACGAATCGAGATAGATATAGACAAATGTATACATAAATGATCAGGATGAAAAAAGAAATCGATTAAGCCATGTCTGTCTGTTCGTCCGTCTGTCCGTCTGTCCGTNAGAGAAATCGATTAAGCAGTTACTGTCTGTCCGTCTGCCCGTCCGTCTGCGCACACGATAACTCGAGTAAAAATTGAGATATCTTAACAAAACTTTGTATGTGCATTTCTTTCGGGCGTAGTACGGAGGGTATTGAAAATGGGTAAAATCAGACAAATGAAAACTGCGATATTTTAGTAACTACTGAAGATTATTCACTCAAAATTGATATTTACAATAGTTTTGTAACGAGAAATAAGAATATTATAAGTTGATGGAAAATGGGCGTAGCTACACCCACTTATGGTTACATGTGTATATCTTGGTAACCGCTGCACCAATTTCTTCCAAACT
>NW_016161513.1:33106-36766 GCF_001687245.7 Rhagoletis zephyria
GTCCCATATTTCTGAAAGCTTGTAAAACCAATTTTGAATTGCACGACCCACTCCGTTGCTTATGCCAGGATTTTAACTCTCATTCTCAGCATTAAGAAAGCGATACTCTCCTCTCTCAATAAGTTATTGACATAAATACATAAAATCAGCTGATGAATTTAGTTCTGTAGCTGAACAGTTTTAGATCTCGACACTTAACAAACTCCTGCCTATCGTGACTCGGCACAAAAATTTAAAAAATTGGTTCCGTACGTCATGCGGACTGCGCCCCTCGTGCGGATGGGCGGGAATGGAGGGTAAAAACCGTTGGGATATTATTAATATTATTATTTTTGGTTGATTTTTTTCTCAGTGTATATATAATACGAGAAGGGACTTTTTGTCTAGATCATCAGATCTGCACCGTTCGATAGATTTTTGAAAGTGAGGTTTTGCTTTTTTCGAAAAGAGTTGCCACCTCTTAAATAATAAAACTCAAGTTATTTAATAATCAATGCCCTCAGATCCACACCATTCATTCGATGTTCAAATGTGCGGTGTCAAATTATAGGGCTTAGGGTGTGGATGTTCAATAAGGTTTTACTTTTTCGAAAAGAGTTACTACCACCTGTTAAGAAATTAAGCTCAAATCATTTAAGAAGCTAAATCAATTGTTACAATATGGGTACCAACCGAAATGGTTTGAAAATTCTTTATATCCTTAACTATTTACGTACGTGTAGGAGGGTTGCCACATGTTTAAATGTAATTCAATTTTAACTAAAGTAATATGGTAAGTTAATAAGGTATCACTGTATGGCTGTCAGACAAAAGAGATTTAAGAAAGTAGTAGTGGGGGAATATTTCGAATAGGGTTGCCACCTATTTGAGAAGTCGAATTAAATTATTTCATACCCAAGTTATATGAAATGTTAAATTGACAATTTAGAGTATTTTTGATGTGTTTGAGAGTTGCCCCAATTTAAAAGGTAAAATTATAATTATTTAATAAATTAAATGAATTACTAAACGATGGTTATCAGTGGAAATGGGCTTAACCTCGTTTATTGTATTTAGGAGGGTTGCCCCGCGCCACTTTAAGTATTTATAACAATGTCAGACGAATAATATTTAAGGAAATTTTAGTTCGAAAATAATTTTTCATGAGGGTTGCCGCCTGTTTTGAAAGTGGTATTTCGTTTAATTATACATAAGTTATTTGAAATTTTAAAATATGGGTATCAAACGAACGAGTGTTAAGAAAGCTTTAAGCAGTTAGAATTTTTTTAGGGTGTAAGAGGGCTGCCACCAGTTGAAAAATTCAATTCAAATTATTTAATAAGTTAAATGGATTTTCAAAAGATGGGTATCAATCGAATTGGGTTTGAAAATAATTATATTTCTGAAATGTAATTAGGAGAGTTACCATTCAACTTAGTTCATCAGGTAATTGAGATATATGATTGAGTTTAGTTTGAAAATACTTTTAAAGGGTTTCCACCTATTTGAAAAGACGATTTTTTTTTACTTATACGCAACCTACATATATGAAATATCGAAATATTAGTGTCAAACGAAAGAGTTATCACATCTGCACCGTTATTTCGAATTCATAAAATGAGAAGTCACATTAAAGAAATTGGATTCTACATACATAGAGGTGCAATAAGGTTTTAGTTTTTGAAGTTAAACCTTTTTAGCGGTACAGGGAGGTTTGAAATTTAATGAAAAAAAGATTGGCGCCTTGCGAGACCTCTCATTACTCAAAAATGGTTTAGATAAATCATTTGGAATATTTTTTGAGTTTTTTTTTTTTGAGAGGTGAAACCCTCTTTCTGGCATTTTAACGCCATGCGGGTTCACTAGTTAGTACTTATACATACGTAGTATCAGTAGTATTGGCTCGCGATTACGCACGCTCACGAAGCCTTGTTTTTTAATCACGCACGCATTTTGACGGTTTATTTTTTTAAATTTAAATTTCATTTATATAAATTGCATTTCATATGAATGGGCTTTTATCACATAAGTTTTGTTACAAAAGCTTAGACAAGCACCTACTATGGGATGTATGCGCCATTCTTTGTATTATTATAAATTTCTGATATAGTTATTTATGCGCTTGGATTCATATTTTTGTTTAAATATACCAGGGGTATTCGCTAAGTCTTGCAAAATCCTTGCAAGGTGTACGGATTGCACGGTTGCAAAATTTTCCCATAGGAAAGCCGGTTCCAATATGCAAGCCACACAAAATTGGTTCACACTTTTCGCCTAATTGTAGGCCTCCGGACAACTTACAAATATGCAAAAAATTACGAATGCTACAGAATGCCTCCAATGTAAAAGGAAAAGAATAAATAAATTAGAAAATTTAAATCCATTTGATAACTATTGACTCCGTGAACTGAAGTGCTTGAGAAAAATCTTAAAAATATAGTTATGGTGACAATGGATTAAATTTACACTCTTTATTTGTATTAAACTCATACCCAGCGCTTGACGGGGAACAAAGTATATTTTTCCCTATTTAAAAAGAGCTACTCCAGATATTAATTGTACAATAATTTACTAATTAATATAAAGAATTCTATTAAGTTTCACCTGTGTGCAATCAATTTTTTACCAACTTGCCGATGAGCTAGGGGCTTGAAACTTACAATGACAATGCAATATGAATCGATCCGCTCGATGGCGCAACTGTCGAGATATTAAAAAACAAACCGTATTTATTGTCCGACTTGGTTCATATTTAATACGTAGGTATATTTCTTACATGAAAAGGAATAACTTCGTAAAAAATGTTTCCGATAGGTGGCGGAGAAGACGACTTATTTATGGACCGATCTGTTTCGGTTTTAGTACGTATATTACTTAAATGGGAGAAATAAAACCCCCACAAATTTAGCCGTTAAGTGGTGCAGGGGTCGATTTATCTTTTTTTATTATCGACTAATAAAAGCTTGTCTTTAAAAATCCTGTTTTTAATTGTTATTGTGCTTCATTGAATTTATGCTTACACATACATATAATAATCTAAGTATGTATTATGAAACGCAGTGTGTAATACTAATGTTAATGTACTAGTCTAAAAAAGAAAAACTTGAAAAAACTAACAAATAAATCTCATTTTAAAATATGTCAACAAAAACATTTCAAGGTCAGTGTGAACTCTTAACCAACAAAAAATAAATACAGTATATTTTGCTTTGCTGCCTCTATACTTAAGTGCACATTTAAGATACCTACCCCAAAATGCGCATCAAAAGCATTATTTTTAACATTTATAAGGAAACTGCTCCAATAGATGCATTCAACATACCTGCACATTGGCGATACCTGCCTTAAAAATTGTGCGACTAGTATCAATTATAAATGAAAGTATTACGTTTACCTGCACTGGCCCTACAATTACCTAATTTTACAACCTTTTATTTATTTTACTCATCTCGCAGAACAACGAAAATGGCTATCAATTTATGTAGTTATATAGATAATTAGATAACATTCGGTAAAAATTTCGCTTGCAGTAATTTCTACATGGTAAGTGCTCCGCCAATATTTGGTTTCATAGGGATTCGGATACCTTCCTCATTGAAGTAGTAAAGAAAATTCGCTTAAGTGCCTTTTTCGGTTACGTGCACAAGTTTTTCGTGCAAAGAAGGATGTGCAGCTAAGCAA
>NW_016161513.1:42044-46997 GCF_001687245.7 Rhagoletis zephyria
AAAATAATAAAATTTTAGCTTTTAGGCCCCAAATTGTGATTCCCACCACATGCTTTATCATCTACCTATTGCTAATTTGCATATTAAATTAAGGTAAACTAGAAATAAGATTTACTTATACATGTGTAAATTTACATATGTAAATTTTGTTTATTTATTTCTCAAAATAATCTATTTTAGTTTTAATGAATATTAATACAACGAGCCCTTACCAAAGTTCTACATTATAGGTGAATGTTTATTATTCACATTTTAAGTAGTTTTAAGTATTATAAGCGTGTACAATTGTGGCTCTTACAGCTACCTGTTAAGAGGCGTTTCATCTTTGAGATATGGACGGCAAGATCTTTCACTATTTGCCAATTTTCTCAGTTTTAATTTGGTAAAAATTAAAACTCGCCAACGTTAATACCCTTTACAAACCGTGTCAAATCATTAATATTCTTACAAATATTCGCAAACTATAATCTCATTACGCTGTCACTGCCCAAATTCATATTTTCTAATATAACTAAGCCAGTGTCGCGCGCCAAACCAGTCAGAGCTAATTAAGACAAAATATATACACATAAATACGGATTATACCCGGCATACTATTAAATTGAATGGGCCATAAAAAAACGCATACCAAAAATTCTGAATAAAAATTTGAAGATTTTGCTGAAAATTTGTTGAATCTTTTATAATTTGTGTACTACGTTTGAAATGTGGATTTACATGCTGTTTGTTGTAGGACTAGCTAAACTTTATAAAAAAATATAGAACATTAAATTAACTAAAGAAATATAGCCAAAGCTGGCTTAAATAAGGCGCTTCTAGTATATGTACCTCTCTAACAAATTAATTACGAATTTTGACACTGTTGTTTCAATACAGCGCACATTGGGTAATCAGAATTCAATCTCCTCACCGGTAATGGAACAGCTTATGATTATTAGTCAGCATATTTATGTAAATGTGTGCGCTAATCTAATTTTAGTACCGTCAAAACGTGTCATTATTTAGATTGCTAAATATGATTATGCACTCTTTCAATAACTAAATACTTAGATGCTCATCGGTAGCTCTTTCATCTTTTAAGCTTCTTTCAGAAATGTGTACACAAATTATATATATTTAATGGCGTTGTTATGTATGCCGACACAGTCGTGTGTTTTTGCCATGCTAAGTGTCTAATCAAAAGTCCCACTATTTGCCTGAAGTCCAATCTGTTCAATGCAAATAAATACTTAGCACAAACCTTCGGCACTGAAGCCTCTAACGGTGGCATCAATGGACGAAAGTGAGTGTGCTTAACTGGTTGTGGAACGCGGCATATCTGGTCTGAACTCTCTCTGACCAAATAGTAAAAGTCCTCGTTACCAAGAATTTCCGAATGACCTGGCATCCAGAGCTAGATAAGTTTGTTACTATTTCCATTATATTTTAGTCGAGACTTGCATCGCCGAACAAGCTTTGAATGCAGCTTGGCTGTCACTAAGGACCCTAAGCTGCATATCCAGCTATTTTCCATCAAGTGGTCCATGGCCTTGGTTGGCCGAAGAAGTAGTCGAATTTCAAGAAGCTCACGCAACGCGAGCTATGTGGAACTGCTATAGGGAACTGAAGAGGGAAGCGAGACGTATTTATCGCAATTGGAAGAGAGAGGCAGAAAAACGTGAGTGCAAAGATTTTGAAATGCTGGTCGTCAGAAAACACGTCCGAAAATTTTACCAGAGAGTTAGGCGCCTTACGGAAGGTTTCAGGAGCAGGGCGAACTTCTGTGAGAGCAACCATGGCGACTTAGACACTGATGTCCAGAAAATACTCAAATTATGGAAGGAAAACTTTTTCACTCTGCTGAATGGTAAGCACTGAAAGCTGTAGAGAAGACGAACACGTGCCCGTAGTCAATGATAAATGAGTCGATGTTCCATCACCTGTCTATGACGAGGTACGAAAACCAACAAAGCTGCTGCCCAAGAGAGTACCATTCTGGCATATGCTGATGACTTGGACATCATCGGGAATAAGAACCGCGAAGGCTGTTTTGCCTTCGATTGGGTCTGATGGTCAACGAGGACAAGACGGAGTATATCCTGTCGTCAAATAAACAGTCAGTACATTCGTGCCTTAGCACCCACGTCACTGTTGACAGTTATAATTTCGAGAAAATAGCGAATTTCGTTAACTTGGGAACCAACATTAACACCGATAATAATGTCAGCAACGAAATCCAACGCAGAATCACAGAAAATCGCCAAAGCGGTTACAGCACCCAAATAAAAAGAAGAAGTCTATGACCTTGAGGATTGCACATACCTTGGCTTGGAAGGTAGTCTCGATTATCTTCGATATAGAGGCCATAACCTTATAGGATCTCCTCAGTATGAGGTAATGGTGGCGTACTATCCTAAAATACACTTGTGTCTAGAACTCTGATCCTCAATAATTTCCGAATCGCACCACTCAGTATCAATCTAAAATCAATTTCTTTTAAACTTGCCGGTGGCCTTCAAGGCCTCCCATGGATTTTTTGCATAAAATAATTTGAAAGCTCAAATTTTTGTTAGATTTTGATCCGTTTTGGAAGGAACTTTTTTCCGATGGAAAACACTGATCCCAATAGCTCTTGAACTTTAGCTATCATATTTGCTTTAAGCGGCAGAACTCGTTGTATTAGCATTTTCTACTTCGTTGAAATGCAACACTTTCCTTGAAGGCTTACCGCACAGTGCCGCGACTGCAGCCAAAAGTAGTAAAATTCGATGGTGAAAAAAAATGTTGATGCCAATTACACGGTAATATATTCATTAGATTATTTTAAGCAATATTTTTTTAAATTCGTTCGCAGGTTTTGCCCAGAGCGTGCCCAAATTTGGTACGTTTTAAAAATAATATTTTTGACGTTCATGAAAAAATGCATGTGATGAAGCGATTGATTCTTTTTTTATAATTATTGTTTTACTACACAAAAACCCATATGAAATTTCTTTAAAATCAAATTAAATGTATTTGTGTTTTAGTTGGTCTAACCATTTGCGTCAATATTGTGTGCCCTGTGGGCGTGGTAGTAAGTCCATCTTTATCAAATTTTGTATTTAGAAATTTTTTGATAATATAAAGATACCCATCAAATTTGATCAAAACCGAAGTACATTTAGTATTTTCGCGCACTAGTGTAGAGGACGTGACAGCTACTTAATTTTCACCATATTTATTTACGATTACTATTTTTGGCCGCAGCCTATATGGAGTCGCGACACTGTGCACCGTGGGAAAATTTCAACTGATTTTGTTGAAAAATGGCGGTAATAGTAGCTTTTTTATCGAAATGAATTTTTTCCAATACTTTGAACTGATTTAAGAAAAGATTTCTAGGTCCGAATTAAAAAAAAAATTATTCTGTCATTAGAATAGTATTAGTGACTCCAAAAACCCCTTTCCATATTTAATCGGCCATTTTGAAGCTTCTATCAGAATCGAATTCGACGACCTCAAAGTCGTTTTTACCAACTTTTTAAATTGAAATTTGGCACCAATTATATATTACCGTTTTTTTTTTAATATTTCAACTTTCACAATATGTCGATAGAAATAAGAGTTTCTTTTTAAATTCGGGTCTAAACAATATTTTCTAAAATCCGTTCCAAGTATTAAAAAGAAACAAATTATTCATTTCAGTAAAAAATAGACTTTTCCAGAAATTAAAAAAAAAAGCTCACCGTTGTCCATTTATTGAGAGATACTCTCTGCGACCACGAGTAGAAGTCGAGCGGCGAAATGTTTGGACGCAGCTTGATTGCTTTTTCAACGTTGAGCTATCCGTTGGTTTTTTAACTCTTTGAGGCGTCTATGCATCTTGGCTGCAACAAGGTAGTGATCTGAGTACCACTGCTACTATCCCTTAGATATTTGTATTTTAAACGTAGACGATTTTTTTTTTGTATTCCCCTTCTTGCTTATATCCACCGGTTATAATTTAGTACGCCGGAGTTTTAATAAGACATGAATATTTAGTGGATATACATGTTTTTTAAAAATACATTTTCTTATATAATAAAAAAAACTACAGAATAACATGTTTTCAAAGCAGCTGCGCCTAATATTGAGGAATATTGAAATTTATGTTGACTTGATTCAACAATTAAAACAGGGTTTACGACCGTAAGCCACTTAAAGAAAAGCGAATGGTATTTCGGAAATGCCGCTCTAGAATTTCTTGTTTTTTAAATAAATATCCTAAACAAGCAAAACACAATTTGTTTATAGAGACGTTGTGAAATGGAATTAATTATTTCACTATGCGGACGTGACCAAATGGCTAACTTGTTGATAACGAAGGAACGCTCTTCCAAAACAAGATTGAAAAAAAAAATATAAATAAATAAAACGAAATACTACCAAACTTGGTTTCTGTCTGCTAGTCACTATCCAGTTGCTACCAAACCCGCTACCGGTTAGTTATAATGCAATACAACATCGCCTTCTATGTTACCGGTTTACAGCAAAGTTGCTCCACCATCTATTGCCTACAATGTAAACAAATCGCACGTGGCAACAGCCTCAGCCAGTCCAACAACAATATTCAAAGAATGAGAGGGAAACATTCATTGCCGTAGACAGGGCCGGATTTAATCATTCAAGCGCCCTCCATTCGGCCTCTTATTTAATTTAACGAAATATATATGGCAAAAAAAAACATACCAAAAAAACACTAAACAGCAATTTTTAAAGTTTTTTTCCCAACTAATCCTAACAAAGGCGTGCAGTTGCGCAAAAAATGTTGCTCTACGAGTATCTTATGTTTTCTCAAAGTAAGAATATATGAGCAAATCTCACGAGATGGTGTTATTCCTATCTTAGAAAATGCATTATCTTCAGTTTTGTACAAAAAAACAAGATTCCACCGCGAAATTGTATTTAAATGAAAACTTAAAAAATATACATATTTAAACTAAAAAAAAAAAAAAA
>NW_016161513.1:47891-50728 GCF_001687245.7 Rhagoletis zephyria
CTGATCATTTATGTATACATTTGTCTATATCTATCTCGATTCGTTTTGCCTGTTACAAACAACCGTTATGTGAACAAAGTTATAATACCCTTGTGCACAAGTGCGCTCGGGTATCATAACCACTCATGCTCATATACCCTAGTTCATTTAACACGTTTACCCGCACGCCTTAACTTAACTTAAAGGTCATAATATTTAAAAGTAATTAAATATTGGCGTGGAAGATTTTTACACAGTTTTCCTTATGCACATAAGTACCTATGTACATATATATTACTTTCTTCATGTAGAATTATGGCCTTATTCATAAAAAATAAAGTAGGTTTAAAGAGCTTTATAAATTGACGTTTTCATACATTTTTCAATTTATAAACCTTTTATAAGACTACTTTATTTTTTATGAATAAGGCCATTAGTTTCTCAATATTTTACTCAATATAATTCTTTTTTTGTTTGGTAACACACTACTTTTGTTACACTAGATTCCATCGTTTTGGCAGGAAGAACATTTGAACCGTTTAATTATAACGTTTTCAAGTACCCTAAATTTTAAAAATAGAAAAAAGTCGTAAAATTTTAAAAATTACAAAATAACTGCGACAGATATTCTGCATGCTGCCATTTTTTTAATTTCGTGGTACACTCTTGAAACTGCACAGATATGTAATATTTGATGCCAACGTCCATTGCATCTAATATGAACATTCTATTGTAAAATTTCCCAAAGTTATAAAAAACCACCATTGTGTGGCAATTATCTTTCAACTCACCACAGTCTTTCGTAAGACAATGGTCAATTCTGGCAACTATCTTGAATGCTCTGCTAATGAAGAGGTATTTGCGTTATGCTGTTCGCCTTTTAGCAATCAGTTTTTTTAAATTAATATGAATTAAAAAACATAAATTCTTCGTTTTAAAACATTAAAAATAAAAAAAGAATAAAAAAAGAAATAAAATAAATAAGTAAAAATTTAATTAGTTTAAAAATATTTTAGTTAAAAAAGTAAAAAGAAACAGTTAAAAAAATTAATATGATAATAAACTTTTTAAAAAACAATAAAATCTATCTAAAATGAATAATAAATTATACATAAAAGAAAAATAAATAAAATAAATTTCCAAAAAATAAGTTAAATTAATAAATATAGTTTTTTTTTTACTTAACAAAATGTTGAAATTTAAGAAACTTTACGAAACAAAAAAATTTTAAAATTAAAAAAAAAAAATGTACCTATTCGTAAAAACTAAATGACATAAAAAAAAAAATAATTCTTCTAAAATAATAATAACCAAACCAGAAATAAATAAAATTGTAAAAGAAACGCAATACATAAAATTTGTTTTTACAAATTTAATATATTAAAAAATAAATATTTCCTTTTTTAAAATTAAGACATCTGAAAATTAAAAAAAAAATGATAAAGAAAAATTAAAAAAAATCAGTGCACCAAGACTTGAATTCGGATCTCTTGATTGGCACGCCTGTGCTTTGTCCACTCGGTCATTGCGACTGATGGAGTGACGCGAACTAAATAAATTTTTTTCTAAGACTTTTGTGACAGAATAACAATTGCCTTCTGTCTTTCATTTGTCTTACGAAAGATTTTTTACTATCTTAGCAAAGAATCGTACTAGTCTGAAGTAAGGCTTTGGATTTCTTAACATCAATGTTCGACTTTGAATCCAAATTCGATTTTGACATAGGCTGGAAATTGATCGATTTTTTTTTATTTATTTCGAAACGAATGCCGAAACTCGAGTCCAGAATGACTCCAAAATACTTTCTTCGGAAAAAATCTAAATCAAAATTTTTTTTAGAAACAAAAGGAATGAAACCGTCTAATAGCCACAAAACAGACCTCATCATTATATCAATTATATCTGCTCAATAGTCCCTTGTCGATTTGTTAAGAAACATCGGCTAAAGAAACCATTCAACTTAACTGAGAGCGGATCCTCTGATGCTTTTCATAGCGCCCTCTAAACCCAAGCGCCCCTACCCTAAAGCCGGTGCTGAAAGTGTGTTATATACTTATTTGTAGACTTGTTGTCAGCAATGATCAGCTGTTGTTGTAGCTGGTGATTAATGTGTCGAAAGCGTGTTAGCAATCGTTTGAACGAGTTGTTTTTCGAAGCAGCTATCTCTGCTGCAACGTTTTAGAATGAAGTTGCGTTGAGTGCCACTGAAGCGATAGATTGTCAAACCGATTGCTGTCACAATGATCCCGACTAATAGACAACTTTTTTAAAGTGATCGTCACAGTTGCCGCACGCACTCACTTGGCGGGCACATTAGGGTGGTCCAAAAACAATAAAGTCGGAATTGTATTGCTCTCATCCCCTAGGATTGCTCTATATCGAAAAAAATATACCCCTATTTTTTATTTTGAAATCAAAAACAGGTCGCTCAAAGCGCTCAAAGTTTTCCATGTATTTTTATATGGGGAAAAACAACTTTTCGTAGAAATGGTATAGAATTCTTAAAAGTACATGGAAAACTTTGGGCGCTTTGACCTCTAAAAATTTTTTGATTTCAAAATAAAAAAAAATTGGGATATAGTTTTTTTTTGGTATAGAACAGTCCTAGCGGGTGAGAGCATAAAAATTCCGTCTTTACTTTTTCACAAGCGTTTTTGGACCACCCTAGTGCACACTCATACATAAATGAACATTTTCACACAAATAGGCTGCACAATTTTAATTTTTATTTTTTTGACTGGCTTTTAGTTATTTGTGCAGTACTTGTACATGCTCAGAGATTTTCCGGACTTCGTCTGTAGAAGACTTTCAATCTCATGACATGGGTACGAGTATATGTGTAATTACTTGAAAAGTTA
>NW_016161514.1:0-5194 GCF_001687245.7 Rhagoletis zephyria
TGCATTTGATCCAGATTAAATACTGCCATAACTGCCATAATTGGTTGTGTAGTTGCCCAGGTCTGACTTCGTTATGATAGAAAGTCTTTTGGGAAGTATAATACATAATGTACTTAATGTACATATTCTGCATATTGCTGTGGTAATTGTCATCGAGTACTTTTTCTTTGTATCCTTCAAGCAAGTCCACTGTCCGACTCTGCATTTCATTTCAACTAATTTAAAATGGATTTGGTTTACACAACTTCAAAGTCAGTATGTTCCTTTTGAATGCGCCTGCGTTCTGGACTTCACAGATGCTTTTTCATTATTCCAATATACAAATTGTTTTTTTTTTTAGCAAAAACAGTGTACAAATTCGAAACATTTACTCATTGCATTTGTTTTAAAGTCGTATTTCAATTAGTTGATTTAAAAAAAAAATACTTGTTTCCGTCAGGGATGCTACAAGTCTGTAGGTGCCAGGTTCAATCATCGGTTGGAGCGTTTGCCAAAAGTTTTTTTGGTTTTTTATTATTTATTTGATTTATATATTTCGTTTTACTTCTATTTATTTTCATTTGTTTTATTTTATAAACTTTTTTATTTTATTGAATTTTTAGAGTTTATTTTTTTTTTTAAGTCAACAACTACTCACTGAAAACAACGTTAAAAAAATATGTATAACTTTTAATAATGAATAATAAAGAAATTAATGAAAATTCTACTGGCCATGGGACTCGAACCCACGGCTATGCGGCTCGCTAATCCGCATTACTGCCGTCTGTCAAGGCACAATTTTGATCAGATCAATGCGCAGTTAATACGGATCAACGTTGCCGTCTGTCTATGCTTTAACAAGAAAACGGTGATTTAGATCTTGTTCTCTTGGAAGATACAACCAAATAGCAGTCCTGCAGATGGAAGTTATACTACATTTAAGACAGTTTTACCATTTTCTCTGCCTGCAGTGAGATATTCGGCGAAGGTCAACAATTTTCGAAAACAATTTCAAGCAGCAGTTAAACATAATTTCAGAAAATTGCAAGGTGTATTAGACGAAAGATTCGTCGACTGTCACCATAACAAATTTTAAACGATTTGAGGTCTACATTTTTGTGACACCGAGGCCGCTAAAGCCTTAATTTTATGTGCTTATCAGTTAATAAGTGTCAATACCTCATTTAAAAATATGCATGCCAATGAAAAGTTAATGGATGCTTAAACGATAGCTTTTATCCGATATTTTAGCGTGCTTCATTTACTTACCTATGATTATAACGTAATTGTGTACATATAATACATGAGACATCTTTTTAGTAAAAAATTTGCTACGCTTTTAAGTGAAATCTGAAAAATGCCAATATTTCACCGCAAACAAATCATTTCACTAGGGCTATTCACGATCCGGTGCATACTGTCTAGCATGGTGCATAGATAGCATAAAGAGCATGACTGGCTAATTTTGTTGTTGTTTCAACACATGAAACAACAGCAATCATGCTATTTACCATGCTAAACCATATGCACCGGATCGTGAATAGCCCTATTGTAAATACGGTGAGGTTAGCATGCATTGAAGAAAAAGAATTTACTAAGCCAGCCTTTACAGATAAGCTGCACAAAAAAGGCGACTTTGGCGTATGCAATCAACAACTCTAATATGTGTGTACAGTAGGGTGGTCCAAATATGCATGTGAAAAAGTAAAGTCAGAATTTCTATGCCCTCACCCACTATGCTTGTTCCATACCGAAAAAACTATATACCCCTATTTTTTATTTTGAAATCAAAAAATATTTAAAGATCGCTCAAAGCGCTAAGAAGTTTCCATATATTTTTTAAGGGAAAACAGCAATTTTTGCAAGAAATGGCGTATAGTTCTTGAAAATCAATATTTTTCGATCGGAAAACTCTGTTTCTCTTTGGGAGGTTCCCAATAATAATACCCATTTATTTATTTAACCATCTTTTTATTGTAAATAAAAAATCATTAGTATTAAAAAATTGTTAAATAAACAATTGGGTATTGTCATTGGAAGTCTCCTGAAGAGAACAAGAGCTTTTCGATCGAAAAATATAGATTGGAAAACTTTGAGTACTTTCAGCGACCACTAAATATATTTTGATTTTAAAATAAAAAATAGGGCTGTATAAGTATTTTTTTTTAAATAGAGCAAACCTAGTGGGTGAGAGCATAAATACCCAACTTTACTTATATTGGACTACACTAAAGTACTTATACTATAACTACTTATATAAATGAGCTTACATACATTTTTTTACTGTTCGTTTGGCGATTCTACCGAACCGATTTCAGAACAATATTGTAAAGCTAGTTTTCTGTAGATGAGTAGAGTTTTTTTGGTTCCTAAATTGTATGTGAGTATACTTTTTGTTGCAACCTGTTCAATTTGAGTTATTTTCGCAGTTTGTTTTACTTCGAATGTGTAGTAAAAATAAATGCAACTATGTAATAAAAATAAATGTAGATGAGGAAATAAATGATAACGTTTAAGTCAAGGGAAGGCAAAACTAAAGATAAAGACGAGGTTGAAAACAATGAAAAATACATAAGAATTAGGGTAGCTGAAAGAATAAGAAAATTTAATAAATTTTTTCGATTGGAAACTAAATAAATTCAGTTGTAGAAAATTGATTTATCGAAATTTATCGAGCCCTCGAAATGCAGAGTAACCAGCTTTATCGAAAATTATCGAAATTAGTCGATTTATCGAATATTGTGACTTGCCAAATTATCGAAATATAACCACAAACTGGAATGAATCGGGTCAATTCCAAGTCCAGCCAAAGTCCTCCAAAGACCTTCAGAGATATAGAAAATTTTAGCCACATTTTAGTTCCAAAGCAGGAGAATTTTTATACCCGAGCGCACTTGTGCACAAGGGTATTCTAACTTTGTTCACATAACGGTTGTTTGTAACAGGCAAAACGAATCGAGATAGATATAGACAAATGTATACATAAATGATCAGAATGAAAAGAGAAATCGATTAAGCGGTGACTGTCTGTCCGTCCGTCCGTCAACTCCCAGAAATAGCTGACGCAGTATTTCATTTCGCAGGCAAAACTTCCTTCCCCATACAATGATTAGCATGACTTCAGAAATGTGTGTTGCATTTTCTGAAATTTTAAGTCTGTGCGACCGTTTCGTTCTTTTATACATTGGAAGTGACTTTTCAAAAAACGGGACAACTATGCCGATTAGGTCCTGCGTACCGTGGAGAAATATAGCTGAGCCAGCAAACTGGGTTTGGCAAAAATGAGCTTTGCATTAAATTTATACTTATCTTATTCTTTTGACAGAGTGAGAAGATGGTAAATTTGGACCGAACTTCTACCATGCCTTGTCAAAGTTCATTTCGTAGAACAAACAAATTACAAAGAGTTGAAACCGATTTGTTTTCATATAAAATCGGAAATTCATTACAAAATACGTACATTGTAAAATGTTTGTTTAAATTTGCGCATATAGAGAGGTAACCAATATCCTCTCCTAATGTGTGCAAATTGACACCCGTTAATGAATTTAAGCAATGTCTGTTTACTTTTGCATATCAAATTTGTTGCGTAGTGTAAAATTACACATAAAATGTTTAAAATTGAGTAAATATGAGCACTTGGTGAGTATACACCGGCACACAAAAAAAAAATTTGTGTGATGTGCATTTGACATAGGTAGGTCCTATGGTTATGTATTTCGACCCGCAGAATCCGAATCTAAAGTCAGTTTGGCCAATATACCTCCTAAATTTCGAGAAAACTTCAAAAAAACTGCAAAAAATAGCGAAAATCGGCAATAAAAATCGGTTTTTGGAAGTTTTGTCGAAATCTAGGAGGTACATTGACCAAACTGACTTCAAATTTGGATTAAGCGGGTCAAATGCACATCACACTAATTTTTGTTTGTGTGCCGGTGTTATTAGTAAAAAATGTATTTTTAATTTGAAAATTTTCTGATTAATCTGGTGATTTTTAATCAGTTTCTGCAAAAAGCAAAATAAGGCGCTAAAAAAAGACAGAAAATACGAAGAGTAATCAAAAAATATATTTTTTTTAGAAATGTTTATATTACAAGTAAAAAGAGAAAAACTATGAACTAGTTTCATTATATGAAAAATTTGTACTTTGAATCTTTGACTATTTCATCCTTTCGAGTTTCTTACTCATAAAACTTTAATCTGTATAGTTGTAGTAACATTGAACCACAAGATGCATTTTGAAGTAAGTAAGTTGATAAAAGTGGAGCCCAATTTAAATATGGAACGTTTGAAACGTTCATATTATCAGGAATAAGGGCGTTTTCCTCGCCCTTTACAATTTTATCCACACCCCTTTTTGTCTTCAAGCCTACGTTAGCTGAGAAAACGGCTTTGAATTTTTTCAACACCAATTTGGCAAGAGGTCCCTGCGCTTCTATAAGCCGCATGGGCATGTGTATATTTTTGAATCTTAAAAAAAAAATTGTAAATGCTATAACTACTTTTTTAAATGTAGAAAAGGCAAAAAAAGGCAAATATCTTAAAAAAGGCAAAAAAAAGGCAAATATCATAAAAAAGGCAAAAAAAAGGCAACATCAAATGTGTATATATGGAATCAGGGAAAGCTAAATCGTTGACATTCTTAATCGAATATACTCTATCTCTTTAGCAGAAAAATGGGCAATTTCCATAAAATCCGTTCCCTGTTTATGACAGTGCGATCACTTTTTTTCCAGGTTTCAAAAGTCGAAAAATTAGCGTTATCACGATAAAAGAAAATTCTAGATAGTGCAATGCATTGTTGTAAAAAAAAAAGATTTGTTTGCCAGCTCAAAGAGCTACAGAACTAACTTAACAAACACTTTGAAGGTTCGAAGATATAGAAAAAAGTGTTGCATAAATAACACTGGTCTACAAATTTCAACTTTTTTTCTGCGAATAAGACGGGACCTGGTGTTTCTGAACGGATTTTTCGTGCTGAACACGAATCCGGGGTCAAAAATGTCCCATCACGTCACGTTTTCGAGAAAAAAGGGGTTGAAACCCCTAAAAACAGCGTTTTTGGCCATTTTCGAAAAATTATAGAGCTGAACCCTGACGTGGTACAAATTTTGCATATATCAGAAATTAAAGGCTAAACCGTGCCCTTTCGAATGAGCCCTATGCCGAATTGATCGCGTGCACCCTTAAAGCAGGGGGTGTATTTGTGTTTAGG
>NW_016161514.1:5557-50715 GCF_001687245.7 Rhagoletis zephyria
TATAAATCTCGTAGTCATTATGTTGTTGGCGGTGCTGAATGAGTTATGACGCTTATAAATTGCTTCAAATTTCAATTCTCTTTTTGTTCATCCCTTTTTAAGCCTCAACCATACTAAAACGGCCCTACTGTTGTGTTTTTGTTACAACGTTGCGGTCGTTATTGTTACATCATAACGGTATTGCATGCAACAGACATGAGGCAACCATCATAGATGTGATTAAAACTTATTGCTGCCGCAGAACAGCAGTGCAGCATATACACGTTTTCATATAAGCATATTTCTTGTGTAGGGGAGCGATTCCCACGTAATCGGACATAAATATAAACTTACAGCAGTGGTCAAAACATATTTAACGTTCCCAAAATTCTATCTAAGTTCATGTACATCTTATCAATGGCTTGTTTGAGATATACTGGCTCTATGGCTTTTCAAAGAAGGATATTTAGTCGGCTCAATGCACTTAGAAATGCTTACATGGATCAATGAATTTCTAAAGAAGATTAGGAAATTGCTATGTTTCCTATCCAATAACTTAACAACCCCAATAACCGTTAAAGCCAGTTAAATTATGTTAAAATTTTAAAAAGATGAAATCTTTTAAAGTCTGTAGCTTAAATTTCAAATTTCAATTCAATTTGCAACATTTGCAAGGTTGTAAACCAAAGTATCTCCTGTGAAAACTCCAGCAAATTTGGAGATATTTTCAGAGGATTGGATGACGCATGGAAAGATATTCGTTTAAGCTTCTTAATCAATTTAATATGTACGCAGGCACCTCGTCCATGCAAATATGTTGTTGATAACAACGAATTTGCACCCAAATATTATTAAAAACTTTAGTTTCATCATTTTAGATTTTCCTCCAAATATTTTGACCATACAATTTCACAGGCCTACGAAATTTAACTTGTTTTCCTCCTTCCAATAATTATAATATTTTTTATAATATCGATATATGTAGGTATGTTAAATTAATCAGCCTTGTTTTTTAGCACTTCGAGATTAATTTTTATTGATGGCTTGCATATTGTTTAGGCCAGAAGCCTACTGCTCCACGCTGAAGAGCTAGCTGTTCAGTTGCCGCAGAGAAATCCGTTCGAGTGAACACAATTTCGGCAGACGATGGCTTCTACCAGCTCTCTTTTTTACTTGGAAATTATTAGAAAAAGAGAATTAACTTAAAATAAAATTTTTCTAAAAAACAAATAGTATTTTTTAAAAGTATCCCCAAAGAAACTATGTAAATCAGAAAGACTTTAAGGAAGTTCGAAGATAACGCTATTAATAAGTGGTAACACTAAGAAAAATGGAAAAGTGTTTTTTTCGGAAAATTTGCGCAATGGAATTTTTAAATAAATATTAAGTATTTTGGTAGCTTAGTACCTAACGAATATCTACCCAGTTTCCTTATTAGTTGTTTAAGAGAATACCATCGCAGACCTGTGTTATTAACTGCGTTAAATCTTTTGACAGAAATTAAAGTTTTAATGAAAAAATTTTAGTATTTTACCACATTTGCGTTCTAAAATCTGTTATTGGCCAGCATTTGTAAAATATTCGTTTCAGTCCCAAATATTTGACCACAACTGTATGTATGCATTAGGGTGGTCTAAAAATACATAGGAAAATTAACTTTTTTGATTTATCCTGCTGCCACCCACGAGAACTGAAGAATATCAAAAATAAAGAGACAAGTATTTTTAACCGACTTCCAAAAAAGAGGAGGTTATCAGTTCGTCGGAATATTTCTTTATTTCTTTATTTATTTTTAATTTTTTATTTTTTATGTATGTTACCGCATAACTTTGGACTACGTCAACTTTAATTCCTTTTGCATCGGAAAGGTAGTGTCTCAGAGGTGGTCCCATACTAATCTGGTTAAGATCCGATCAGTGGATCATGAGATATATATGTATATTTTTTTTGTGAGAGTTGAAGTCGGTTTTTTTTTTTGCTAAAAATTACTTGTTTTATGTTTTCATAACTACATCACGCACGAACAGCTCAATGGATGGGTTTATTTGCTTTTTTTCCTTCTGCTTGATTATTTCTATGAGTATGTGGTAAAATTAAAATTAAAATTAAAATTCAATGAAAACTTAAATTTAATTAAATGAAAACTTAAAATTTTTTGATCTTATTTAATGATGATAGTTTTGATGATATTTAATATTTTTAAATCTCTTCAACCGCTTTTACATAGTTTTGATGAAGAAACTTAAATATTTTATTGACCTTATAATTAAAAATTTTCAAATATCTGGCAACCCTAGTTTTCAAACTTTTTTGCCAGAAGCCTACAGAAAATATCGGGTAGAATGCAAAAAAGAACTAAACACATCTATTGAGCTGTTCGTGCGTGATGTGGTAATAAAAACATAAAATAACTAATCTTTTTATATAACAGATATGATTATCGGTTATTATTTAAAATACATTTAGCAAAATGTTTAAGTTAAATAAGGAGCATACTGTTATTTCTTAAAGACTTCTGAAGTAAATGGTCTTATTCGAACAAAAAATATTTATTTTTAACGATTTTATAGCAATTGTACGAAAAAATGTATGTAAAATAATTCCCCATGTAAAATGCATGGGAAACTTCAAAGCCCCGGCTGCGGCGGGACGGGTAAATACTAATCGATTTTAAAATAAAAAAATACGTGTCACCTTATTTTTGATATTCTTCAGATCTGGAGGTGGCTGGGGGAATAAAGTTGTGTGCCACCCTAATGCACATACATATCCATATGTGAGTATGCATATGTACCTTCCTAGGACATCTACATCATCACACTTCGCTGGTTATGAATAACTTAAAGCTGTGCTGGCAAAAAAGGACCGGAGCAATAAAGCATAAAACAGAAGCGGACAGACAACGGATGGGTGTAGGTTGAGCTTCTGTTATTATTATTTATTTTTCATAGTACGTTGTTGTTTCATAAATCAAATTTATTGCGTACATAACTGCAACAGGCAGTAAGTGGCCGGCAAATTGTGCATCGCCCACACGTTTTGCCAACATACATACATATGTACATACATATATACAGAGGACTCGTATGTATAGCCAGGTTAGGGGCAATAACAGTATAACGGCATCGTCTGGACGTTGTTTTGCATATGCACACAACTATGCATAGAATGAATGATTCTCTTGCAGTTACAAATTTTGAAAAATGCACTAAATAAATTGTAACTCATTGAAGTTGGTTAACTAAAACTGAGCAATCACAACGAGACGTAGCACTGCTTAGGCGTAATTGAAGGTTCCTACTTTTTGTGTATTCACGTGGATTGATTTGGCAGATAGCATTTAGTATAACAATACATAGGACGTAAACAAAGAATAGAAAAAGTAATAGCTTTTGATGAAGGATGGTTGCATGCGCAGAAGTCCACTGAAGCGTGCAAAGCTTTTTGATTGCCATTCATGCGGAGGTGGCCAGAAGTGATTCTTTGCGTAGGATCCAAGGGTAGTTCACGATAACTATCCAGCTACCAAACACCCGTTTGGGTCCGAGCTAAAGTTGAGAAAGCGGAAAACCTCGCGTGCGCTGGGTTTGAGTCCCGCCAAGTTAGAGCCTCGCCCAATGAAAAATTACAACAAGCGATTGCATAATGGGAAAGGTGCCTCTGTCCGGCTGATTGATGTCCCCGGGAATAGTCACGGCCGCAATATTTGGAGCCTTTGCAGTCTTTATAGTAATCCGAAGAAGGAGATGCCAGTAGCGGAGGAGAAGTAATTTTTTGGTGATTTTCATAATTACCAGACTAATAAGATTTCTTATAGTCTTTGGTGTCGTCTTTAGTTTTTGCCTACCCATGTTCCTCTATGGAATAGGCAGGGTCAGAGGAAGGATCCTTCGAGTCCTGGCAGTCGCCATAGTAATCCGAAGAAGGAGAAGCCGGAGTTGGGGGAGGAGACTCTGGCGAAGCTTGCGCTTTACATCCAATAACAAAATTGATATGTATATATGTTTATATGTATATATGTATATATGTATATATGTATATATGTATATATGTATATATGTATATATGTATGTATGTATGCATGTATATATGTTGATAGTTTGAATATGTTTACAGTGAATGAGCTAAAACCATTTGGAAACAGTCACTGATCTTTTAGATGCAAACTTCACTACTACTATTTAGTTTTGCTTGAGAAATCTTTCTTAAAGCTTGTTTTAATTCCAAATTTATTTCACCCTTCCGATGGAAATAAAGCCATATGGCCAAATTTCTCAATGTGAAGTGAAGTAAGGCCATACATGTGTTGTTATTTTCTATCCCAGTCGGCAAAATGAGGAGCGTTTCTAAATAAATGCCTTTAGGACGAGACTTTAAATAAGAGCTTCTCTTTGGAAGCTTTATTAGAAGATCTTCCAATAGCCCTGCCATTCGGAGGCAAACGTGAAGATGTGTTTCCAAGGCAATCAAATTCAAATAAAAGGAAAAATCGCAGTAGGCACATTGGTGTATGTATGTATGTATACCGCAAAGTTAGATTCAAACGGTTTCATTATTATTTCATGCAAATGTTTTCCTTCTAAGGGAAGCTGAATCAGAAGGCATGGAAACCCTGGTCATTCCATACAAAACGAAAAGGAATAAAAAATGGGGCACGAAAGGTCTATCGCTTCAAAAGATCCGAAATAAGGGCTTCAAGAAAGCCTCTTAATTTCTAATTTTGCCGATTGGGATGGCTTTATTGCACGACGCCATTTTTTATAAATTTGAAGGTCTTTGCAGGACTTCGAATTGACCCGATACATTCAAATACGAGAATTTGATAAATATCGATAATTAGATTATTTAAAAAAATCACTAAAATCCGATAACTCGACTAGTTTTAATACTTGTGCGTTTCGAAGGATCGAAAAATTTCGACAACTCGAAAATGTATATCTATACCTCCATATAAATCGATAACCCGATATACTTTTGATACTTTTATAAATTTCGATAACCCGGTTTATTTTGATAGTTCTTCTTCGAAAGCTATCGACAATTTTCGATAACTCGCTATACTCTGTTAACACGATAAATTTTGATGAGCAGTGATAACGCAATAGAATTATATATCCTTCAAATTTCGATAACTCGATATGTTTTGAAAATTTCAAAAACTTCGATTCTATAAATCGATAAATATAAGTAAACCAATAAATATCGATAACTTGATAAGTGGAAGAACTCGGTGCACAACGATAATTCGATAAATTTCGTTTACTTTATAGATAACTATAATTCCATAAATATCGATAGCTTGATAAATTTCACTAACTTGAAAAATTTGGATAATCCCATAAATTGTTGTAGCTCGAAAACTATCCGTAAATTTCGACAACTATGTTTTCTGTGTCTATAAATTTCGATAACTCAATAAAAATTGATAACTTTGAATATATCGGTGCGTTGCGATAACCCAATAAACATCAATATGCGACAAATTTCTATAAACTTCGATGACTCCATACATTTCGGTAACTTGATAACTTTCGATAACCAAACTTTTTATAACTGAATATATTTCAATTCCTATCGAAAAATTTTAATATTTCTTTCTTATTGTTTTTATTTTCGTCTTTATCGTTAACTTTTTTGTCTTAATCATTTTATTATTTTTTTCTTCATCATCACATTTATCTTTATTAAAAAGTATGATTTCAAAGACCAAGTTATGCAAATTGCAAACAACTCATATAAAACAAGTTGCAAGAACAACTATACATATACACGGAAATTTTCAAATTCGATTTTGAAACCGTAAAAATTCTCCTCATTTCCAGAAAAGTAATAGTGCTCTTGGGTTTGAAATCGTTTCGGTAGAATCGCCAAATGAGCGGTGACAAAATTATGGTTTTAATATACGAACACATAGATTCTGTAAGCAGTGAATTAACTAATAATAACAATAGATTGGCGCTTTGTGGCGTTATCATTGATGTTTTTACACAACGGGGACGGACCTACAGTTTTACGCTGATTCCGAACGGCGATTGTATATTTATGACAAGCTGTTTTTCATGACAGAAATACACTCCGAGGTTTGCCATTGCCTGCCGACGGGGAACCGCTATTCGAAAAAAAACTCTTTTTCTGGTTTTATTTTTTGATGTTGAATTGAAATTGGCTTGAACCGAAACCCTGCAGAATGGTAGAGTGCACCGCTAACCACTACACCACAGCCGCCGCCAGTGAATTAATTAACCCACTAGGCCAATTTTCTAGGTTTTCTCAATGTTATTCATGCCAGCATATATGATTTTGTTAGTTTGATCGCAGGTACTACAAAAATGTGCAAGCAAGTAGATAACAAAGTTAGGTAGTGAGCAGCTGCGTACTCAGCATCTTAATTTGTAGCTGCTGTATATCAGACCAGATGAACGATCACTTGAAAAAAGCATATGTGTAGGCATGGACGCATGATCGAATACGAACGTTTTCACTCTATTGCTTTTTATTATTATTATTACATTCCTTTTATTAGCTCGGGATGTAACTATGTAATATTGATGCGCCAAAAGATGCAGAGATTTCTATTCGAAAGCTACATACCTGATAACAGTACGAATGGCAATTATAATAGGGAGGTTTTAGTTTTTTAAACTATANAAAAAAACTCTTTTTCTGGTTTTATTTTTTGATGTTGAATTGAAATTGGCTTGAACCGAAACCCTGCAGAATGGTAGAGTGCACCGCTAACCACTACACCACAGCCGCCGCCAGTGAATTAATTAACCCACTAGGCCAATTTTCTAGGTTTTCTCAATGTTATTCATGCCAGCATATATGATTTTGTTAGTTTGATCGCAGGTACTACAAAAATGTGCAAGCAAGTAGATAACAAAGTTAGGTAGTGAGCAGCTGCGTACTCAGCATCTTAATTTGTAGCTGCTGTATATCAGACCAGATGAACGATCACTTGAAAAAAAGCATATGTGTAGGCATGGACGCATGATCGAATACGAACGTTTTCACTCTATTGCTTTTTATTATTATTATTACATTCCTTTTATTAGCTCGGGATGTAACTATGTAATATTGATGCGCCTAAAAGATGCAGCGATTTCTATTCGAAAGTTACATACCTGATGACAGTACGAATGGCAATTATAATAGGGAGGTTTTAGTTTTTTAAATTATAATTTTATCTTATTGTACTACACAAAGTCAATCATGCGAAGGGGGCCATCGTCGTGCGTTAGTCATGGGGAATAATCATGGAAGCTGATATGCTCCGCAGCTGAAAAGTCAGGTTAATAGAATTAATAATTAGCAATACCTGTCGGCCTACTAGGAAGGTCTGAAAATTCTTTACACACTGCACACGTAAACCCATGACCGTATTTTAGACTAAACTTGTTTTTATGAATTAATATTTTCAAAAAACTATGTCGAGATTTATTATGATTCCAAACTATTATTATTTAGTGTGTCCGTGTGCCCTTTGAAAGGAAGTTTGAAGCCATTCATGTAATACATGTCATATTTTCTTTAGTTTCAAAAGCACTTGAACACTTGAAAACACTTGAAAAAGAACTTAAAATATTACTTTACTGAAAATTACGAGTAACAATTCTCAAATGCTAACAGTCTATTTCCAATGAAAAGCGCATTTTTGAAATGTACACAAGATACCCAAAGTAACATGTCAAATTTGTTATCACAATGATTTATATTTTATATCAAAATTGAAATGACTTCATTAAAATTTTAAAAATTAAATAACGTATAACAATACACCGATTTTGAGCTTGATTAAAAAAAAGTAAAGTGAAATTATCAAAATTTAAAAAGGCACATCAAATTTCGACCCAGATTATTATTTTGTAATTAAAATTAATTTACTAAAATTAGTTTAAATATGAATTACACAAAATTGCATGGTTCCGGAGATTTGCCCTTGTTCATTTATACATACACAGTGTATGTTACGCACACATGTATAAATTTTCTTAGGAATTATATAACTTAGCTTCGTCTAAATTTGCATTGCTAACATCCCTGCTTCCCTTTCTGATTTCCTGCTACATACTTACTCAGACTTTCTCTCAATTTTCACAAATTTTCCTGCTTTTAATACATAACTTATCAAGTTTTGATCTGTAATAATTCCGGGCACTTTGTCACAAATAGGTTGCCAGAAAATTATTTCACATTACAAAAATCTGACTGAATGCTTTTGAGTAAATACATGCGCTAAATCTTCAAATTTTCAGAAACCAAAATTAAATGGTCACTTACCCAAAGCGAAGATATAAAAGCGAGTTGATATAAATGTGGTGAAAAGGCAAAGTTGTTGAATGTATGAAGTTGCTTTACGAGCGATATTATCGTAATATTTTCTTTAGTTGCACTTTAAAAATAGTTTTTACCTTCCGTATGTATGTACATATGTATTTAAACATTATTGTGCGTTGTCGGCGATTACTGTCTTTCATCCAAGTAAGCGGGTGTCTCGCCACAGTCCACATGAAAACGTAATTCTTCAACACATCGTTAAATTGCACGCACTCGTTGGCGGAAAAGAAGCTCGCGGCGTCTGAAGATCTCTCCCAAGTACTGTACACATCATGATATCAAAATCGTGCTAGAAGATTTCAATGCCAGGGTAGGAACGAGAGGAATCCTTGAACTCAACGTCGGTGAACTCCAGACGAAGGAATATTGACCAACTCGATTTTGGTAGCAAATTCATAACTGCACTCTTACTCCTACTTTCTGAGAACACTATTTAATATAAACGATCTATCCACCGCTTAGGTTGTATTCGGATTTCAATTAGCCCGGAATAAAAACCGATGCCTCTAACAAACCCACTTTGTGATTGAGCGCAATGCACAATATTTTTAATCGATAAACGGAGCATTAAAGGGAAGCAAGATTTTGTACCTATAATAAAAAGAGAGAAGCAAAAATATGTGAGAGCTTAAAATGACGGCGGACAAGCAAAAACTCCGAAAATTGTGTCTTAAAATTAGGTGACTTACAGATGGTTTTACGGCCAGGGCGAACTCCACGGCCAGCCAGCTGCGGCATTCGAGAGTGTTGGCGTGGATTTGATATACTGGAGTATAAAGTATTTAGTATTGTGCCCAATCCACAAGAAAGACGACTGCGCCTTATACGCCAACTACGGCGGTATCAGCGTTTTTAATAAGGCATTCAAAGTTGTATCTAGGACATTGTGTGAACAAACTGTTCGAGCCTCACCACTGTAGCTTGAATCGTAGTGACTCCACCAGAGACCAGATATCCTTTATATATTATTAAAATGGGGTAAAGACCAGCGAGAGGAGGACCAACACTCAACATTTTTTGTCAACTTTAAAGCTGCCTTTGACAATACGAAAGATGCCAACATATCTGTATTAAAATACATTGTTCTACATCATCAGCAGCAACAAAATTGGGATGGACCTCTCCAACACATTTGATAACTAACGAGGTTTCAGACACAGTGACTCCCTATTGTCACTGAACTGAACAGCGAATCCTTCAGAATTACTTTTATATATGAGCATATAATTTCTGGCTTATATATATAACATCAATAGATATAATCGGCCTCAAAAACCGCATCGTCTGTTCTGCCTTTTTATAGTTGGATATGGAAACAAAGCCAATAGGTCTGGCGGGTAATGACGAATTATCACCAAGAAAACAATCTTCATTTGCGGAAACCAGCATTAAAATCGGTAATAATGTCAGCCTTGAAATCCAAAGAACAACAAGTGTTCGCGAGAATTATGCGGCCCATGTCGGTGGCAGTGCGCTCCTAGCGTTATAGGATTTTCCCACTGGGTGCGGCTTACGAGTATATCACAGACGATTAGCTTTATGAGCGCAGTTAACTTTTCTAAAACTTTGTCAAAAGGGGTAGGACACTGCCCACTTATTGTTCAGTTTTGTGCGCCTCTCAAATTTTAGATAAGTCTCAGTAAGCAAGGGGTTGAAAACTTTCGTATTCGGACAAGTATTGCCAGATTTTTTAGTTTTTTTGACTGTAAATTTCGGTAAAACACTGCATTTTAGACAACAAAAAACCGGAACATTTTGTTTTAATGAAATTTACGTTATGTAGTTGTTTTTATTTATTTGCTTTGTTAATCTTTTCGAATATTCGATTGAATACCTGATTTTTAACACATCTTGAAACATTTTTTTAGAATCCATTAGTTCTTGAAATGCCTAGGATTGCTGGAATTTCTAGTTTGTTTCTTAATTCAGTGAAGCCGTTCCGATAAAGGTGAAACTTTCAAATTAATGCAGCTATATTAGAGTATTCATCCAGCAGGCTTTTCCAGAAGCGATATTGAGCTCAAAACAAAGCATTTTTCGATTTCGCGATCTTTTTGATTTTTCAGCATCTTGACGCAGATGCGAACAAAAAATTAAAATAATCAGCCTGATGATGAGTTTCATTTTCCCCGAACCGGTTCAGTTCTTACTTCTCGTTTCCATGTATTTACTATGGGCGGATGAAAAATTTTCGGGTGAATTTTTTCTGGGGCGGAACTGAGCATAAGGTAGAATTTAATTAAATAAGGTATTTGTTGTACAAATTTTCCTACAGGGTATGTACATATATCATTTTATATTCTGTGGCCGCTTCTGACCACATTTGCTGGTGGTTATTTGCCTGCAATTTGAAGTTTGACTGCTGCACTCCACAGCGTTGGTGATGATGACACTGTTGCAGTTATCAAGGGGCGCATAAATACGAGTTAAGCTTGCGCATACTTATATATACATATGTATACACGCATGCAATGATCAGTAAGTTTTCACACACCTACGTACATATGTACATACTTAGTATGTATTAAGCACGGCAGAAGCAGATGAGCCGGTTTCACTGGGCAAAAGAAAACCAAATTTGCGCGTTCGCAGTGTTGACACATAATCTCCTGTGCGTTTTATTGCTACTACCTTGAAATGTACAAATTTACGTATGCATGTACCTACTACATATGTGCGTAGTTTCGAGTATGTATATGTGCATATGTGAACATTTTTACTATCTCACTTTCGTTTTACATCTCCGCTTGAGGAATTGCATAAATTTTGCACAGAAATACGCATTTATATGGTTGCTATTTCACTTTTGGCTATTCCTGCTGAGTTGAGTCCGTAAATAACCAAGTGCTTGGAGCATAAAACAAAAAATATGTACAAATATTGCAAAATACCGAGCCTTTGACGAATGCCATCCGGAATAGTGATTTTACGTTTTTTTAAAAATAAAGGGAATTTTCTCTGGTAATGTTGGATTTAGGGTCAATATCATAATGAAACATTTAAAGTTCCTTTCGCAAAAGTTTACTTTTAGTTAAAGTGTCATTTAAATGTATGTACTTTAAACAGGAAATATTTTCATAATACAATGGCAATTGAATAATAACAAAATATTCATTTAAATGAAAATAACAATGTTGACAATGCTGATCTTGGCAAAATTGCATCAACTTATTGTCATAAATACGTAATTATACCTACTACGAAAATGGCATACTTTTTTTTCTTACAAAAGGGACTTTTATGTGATTTAAATTTCTATTTTAGGTATTTAACTAAAGAGCCTTTATGAGCACCTTTATTTTTAAAGTGGCTTTATGAAATCGATCAGCAAAATAAAGCATCGTTTAAATTTTAAGTTAAAGTTTTGTTAAGAAACGTTATTAAAAATTAGTAAAAGTGAACAAATTATTATATTTTTCAATCTCGGCGTCTGGGCATCTGAAAAGGTGGATACCATATATAGAAAAACCCCAAAAAATGCAATGGCGGGACATATAAAAAATTATTGGCATTATTATTGGAACGCTCCTGAAGGGAAACGGAGTTTTCCGATCGAAAAATATTGATTTTCAAGAATTTTATACCATTTGAACAAAAATTGTTCTAAAAGAATATCAGACCTCCAATGATACCCAGTGGGAAAAGTAGTAATGCATTTCATGCGTGATAAATAATCGAATGTATTTCTTATGAGTTTTACATCCGATTACTGGACAATATGTAATCAGCATTCTAATGTATTCAAAAAGTCCCAAAAATTTCATATTAAATCACATTAATTTCTCGATACCAGGTAATGCAAAATTGAATGCCCCACTTTTCTTAGGACATCGCCCTGGGGGAAAATGCATTTTCGAATGTGAATGTTTTACTGATTATTTTTTCGATTACTATGCATTACAATTTCCCACTGGGTAGCTTCAAGGTTAGTCCATTTTTAAAACAAGGAAAACGAAAGGTGTGTAAAAAATAAACCAACAACACGCTTTTATTACAATAAGCACTAAAAAAAGACAATTATTTATAGATTTAAAGATTCTTTAAATAATGATATGAAGTTCCCTAACTTGATGTTATTTATTTTTTTAAACCAGCTACTATTTACTATTTTTTTTAAATAAATTAGAATTAAAGTAATTGGCACGTAGTCATAGTGGAAATATAGTCCATTGAAAGGTTAGTTCCAGTTATTTTTTACAGGCATTGGAAACATACAGCACCCCATTGGTAGAGGGCTTTGGGTGTACGAATTTGATGTAACATCAGGAGTTGAAGACTTACTCCAGTTGCTAGTCTCTTAAAATTTCCTCCAATTACGCCGTAAGTAGATTTCCCAAGGAACTTGCAACAAAGTTCAATTCTGCCATTTCCTTGAAGGGATTTTCATAATTTCAGACCTTTAGTAAAGTTAATATCATTTATTCATTTTGTTTTTTATTTTTTACACACCTTTTCTCTTTCAAAAATATACAATTTCATAAAATTTTAATGTTAGACGCTCTAGAGTCCATACACACAAGTAGCCCATTTTGCCCATTTGGGTACTTTAAGTTGACATTATAGACAATGTTTTCAGGTAAAAATACAAATTTTTTAAAATGCTATAATCAAAACAAAAATCAACAAGAAAAATGTTTACTTATTTTTTTTTGTTTTTTGTACATTGCACATTAAAGAAAAAAATGTTTACTTAAAGCCCATAATAAGGCGGAAGAAATACATTTTTTTCATTAAGTTTCGTTAAAAGGTTTCCAAGATACAACACTTTAAAGAAAGGTATGTATGACGTTTTCTTAAACTTTAAAATCCCTGTAAATTTGCAACCCTACGTCATATCGACAAAATATGCTGCACGTATATTCATGTCACCTAGACCTTCAATCTCTTCAACTTTCATCCAAATCCAGAAAGGTCGAGCACAGAGGTGACATGAAATACCTTTTCTGTAGGTAAGAAAAACGACTGTTGGCCACATTAACTGATCAAATAACCTGCAGTGCACCGCAACAAAGGATAACAAAAACTATCAGTACTTTGTAACGAATTTAAACTGGCTCTTTATTAAAATAGAACTAAATGGTCTATAAAACTGCATACCCAAAAATTCTGAATAAAATTGTGAAATTTTGATGACCATTTGTAAAATTTGGGAAAGACAGCGGGCAAAATTAGTTTAATATATGTATATACATAATTATTTACACAGTAGATTTGATTTCATTGACTTCGCAAAAAGTTGACTACAAAAGAACTTTTGCTCACGAATATCACTCATACGCCCTGACCGACCTCATTTTGCTTGATTCAATTACTTGCCATTAAGGTACAATGTTTATATGTAATCCGAAACCTAATTGAGGTTAAAATATACACCACACAAAAGTTCAAAACGCAGTAAGGTGTCAACAAAAGTCACTGCATTTGGTAAACTTATCTACATAAATGCATATGTCTGTAGGTACAATTAGGTTAAAATGTGTATCCAAATGAAGTACATGTACGGCATCGCCACTGCACCCGTCGAGTAATTTATTATAATTAACGAACTACCACCATTTATGGAGTAACATAAACATACTCAGTGCGGCACAAATATTTGTGGTCACACATACTTTTGAACGCAAATGTTAAGTGACCAGCTCACAATTTAAGTGCGCCGAGCTATGTATACGCGGCAGTATGCAACAAAGTCATAAATAAAACCACCGCATTTATGACAAAACATAGATGTCTGTGTTCGTATGGAATGGTAGCTTATGTCGAAATGCTGGCTTTAGTATAATGCGGCATTTGCAGCTTACGATTGCGAATGACTTACTGGCGCTGAGCCGTTGAAGAACTTTTGGTAAATAAACGTGCAAGAAATAGTTCCGATACTAGCAGGTCAATATTCTTATTAAGTCTCATCGAAAAATTCCTTGTGGTTTAAAGAATAAAGAAAATGCCGCATTATACTAAAGCCACCTTCCCGACATAAGCTACTATTACATACGAACACAGGTATACTCTACCTTATAGCTATTTCTAAAACATTAGAATATTATTAATGTTACCGCATTTATTTGGCCCGTTTCGTATGTGAAAATATGTGGATGGGCTCCCAACTGGGCCAACTTTGAATGATACATACTTACATATAAGTACTATACATGTACATACGTATTAAATGAAAGAGAAAACTCAAATACCTAAGTACACACACAAACACATGAATATGTGTACGCATACCTACATATGTATGCAAGTTCAACCTTACCACTTCAGGATTGCATATCTTTACAGAATATCAGTTAGGAAAATTTAGTTTGGTTTTCCTTTAAAATAAATAAAAAATAAATTTTGGGCAAACGCGATTGAATTGATTTTTGCTTTAATGGTTTCAAATACCTTTTCTGATTATTAAACCTGCTGATAATACTTTACCGCCTGGACATAAACGACCAGTGTGACTCCAGCTCCCAATCACTTCGCACCGCTGCGGAAAAATTGTTGGTTATTTTCCAACCCCAAAGAAGCCGTCGGTGTGACGAACAGTGCCGCCAGGCTGCTGCAGAAAAATAACCTGGAAAAAAGAAGGGAAGAGAGAGGCCTTTTCAATACAAAGAAAAGGAGGCATAAAGACGTGAGTGTGAAGAGTTTGTGATGCTGGAATGCGGCTCGAAAATTCTATCGGAAAAGATGAAGATGGAAATCTGGCAAAAAGGTCACCAGAGCCGACGGTATACCGTCTGAGCCGCTCAAAGCCGGAGGCGAAGATTTGGTGGAACGCATGTACCAACCGTTAAGCAGAATTTGATCCGATGAACACAAGCCCGAAGACTGGTATCTCACTGTAATTTGCCCAATCCATCAGATGGGAGATCCCGCCGTTTGCGCCAGCCTCCTCGTGGGAAAGACTTTTAGGCAAGGCGATTCACTGTCGTGCGAATTTTTTAATCTGATGCTGGAAAGCGTAACAAGAGCTGCCAAAATGAATCACCGCGGCAACATGTGAGGCAAAGGGACGATGCTGCTGGCGTATGCAGATGATATCGACATCATCGGGCTGAAACTAAGGCACGTAACCGCGGCATTTTCCGATTTAGAAAAGAAGCTTAAGAGGTTGGTCTAGCTATAAACGAGGAACAGAAAAAGTCCCTCTAGGCAACATATAAAGAGTCGAATCACCTACACGTCACTGTCGGCAGCTATAACCGTGAAGCAGTGAAGGAATTTGCTACCTAGGATCCAGCGTAAGCACCACCAACAACGCCAGCCTAGAGATTAACCGAAGAATAACTCATGCCAACAGGAGCTATTGGGGATTTAAGAATACCGCTAATTTCTTTATGATCCTATGATCGGATCTAAACCAAATTAGTATGGGCCATCTGTACTCTAAAACAGGAATTATAGAAATCGGTTAACGCGATTCAAAGTATTACGGTAACATCAATAAAAAAAATACATATATGGATATATATATATTCTCACGAATTGATAACCTCCTCCTTTTTTGAAGTCGGTTAAAAATTAACATTTTTCATTGGGCATAAAGGTAAAAGATATCCCTCATAACTCATAAGTCTACCAACCAAAGCAAGTAACTTTTAATGCAAACATCACTGAAACTTGAACTTTTCTATATGCGTTAAAAAAACTTCAATTTTTTCCCGCGTACGTACCGCTTCTTATTTGTTTGTATGTATGTATTTTTGTACTTTTACTTCTTATCCTTTCAAAAATTTTTTGTTGAATGTAGCACTCTTTTAGTGCTTTGCCATAATTATAGTATACATATGGTACGTGCGATCTCTCCGTTTCTTTCTTAAACGCGTACGAATTTGGCGTCCATTACCCAGGATATGTAAATATATTCGTATTTCAAAATAATGCATATTGCAGCAAATTTCACGTTATTTTTTAGAATTCCTCATCAGCAAATAATTGAAGCAAATCGAGCATATAACCGGAAGCTTATTTGACATTTGACAGCCATAAAGAGAAATAACCTCAAAAAGGAATAGTGAAATTTAAGATAATGAAAATAATAACATAGCGCATATACCAGCATTAGTAAAATATACTTACAGTGAAAAGAGCTTACATGCGACTAGCTAAGAGAAGAAAGAGTTTTACTTGTTTTATTTAAATAAACAGTACTAAGTAAGTACACTATGATATAGCTAAGAAAATAGTGCATTAATATTTGGATACTTAAGCAATTTTTCTAAACTCATGCGATTTTTACCCTGGTCCTACGGAGTGGTAGTACGCACCTCCAACCACTCGGCTAAAGAAAAAAAATATTTTCTGTTTAGTTAAATAAGAATGATTTTTTTTTTTTTAACCTGGTGTCCCGCTAAATTCGACTAAAGTTAGCGTGATTTTACTGACATTTATGGAAAATGTGATACAGCTGACCACACTTTTATCATTCCCGAACCTTGAAAATTTTTCCTCATAAACAAGTTTTTGGCCCAGAACTATACAAAATGGAACCAGCTCAGAACGAATCCAGGTATGAAGAAGGGACAATTGTCACTTTGTAGTATATCGCCATGTTAAAAAGCTGAGCGCTTCTTTTGTATGAAAAAGGTTTCACATGCAAATAGATTTCGATCATTTAGAATTTTTGTAAAAAATTAAAAAGATTTGACTTTTTAGAGACCAAATAATATAAATAATAATTACAATAAATACTGCTACCAACTGTTCGAATGTCATCAGAGGCAAAGTATCAATAACAGTTAACAAAAGTATGGGTAATATCATATAATAATCATTTCTGAACATATCTCTAAAGAAATTGTTAATATTAAACCAAAAGCACTTTGATTTCTGTTCAAGTTTGAATTGGGTAATGGTAATATTTACCAATTTTTGATTGATGTTTTTCTCAGTGCAGGTTTTTTGAAACCAGTGAAAAAGTAAGATGTTAAATGATAGTTTATATTAAAATAGCCTTTATGTATCTCTTCAGGTGTTTATTTTGTATTCAAAATTTGTCCCTACCCCGGCTACTACAAGCTTTCCCACCTTTCCGTTCGAATAGGGTACTACGTTTCCAGGAGAGTGCGTCTATGTTTCATCGCCCAAAGCATGCGGATTTCAATATGAAATAGGTACACAAAAACAAAAATATAAAGCGCACAAATATATTGCTAGGAACTGAAGGCGTTTTTCCGTCATGACATTTGATTGATGTTACGAATAAATTGAACATCATCTTGTTAAAAAATTCAATTTTTGTTACCATTTTGTCGTGTGAAAGCCACAAAATTAGTCAAAAAGGCTGTAAAATAAACTCTGTTGTTCATTTTGCACCCCAAGGCATCATTTTCGCCAGTTGAGGAAGCATTCGCTGCAAAAGTTGTGTATTCACTGTTCCAAAAGACCCGCTAATAACCGTATAGGGAAAATCTCAATTGAAACTCGTAAACTTCATATTGAGTCGTAGATTACGAACATTTTCCCAAGATATTATAATTTTTATTTTTTTTATAAAATTTTTTATTTGTTTTAAATCTTGTTATTTTTCCAAAAATGCGAGCTACTAACGATTAAATTATACGCATAAATAAACAATTTTTGGAATAATGAAATGAAAATGTGCAATATTTTTGTTTAATAAAACATAGCCCGCCCCTACATGTTCGTACATGGCGTATGAGTAACATTTTTCATGCGAGAGTTTCATTTTTTTGTTTGAAATGCTAACTTAAAATGAAAATATCTTGGGAAAAATACCGGATCTAGAAAAATTGTGTACTTATCCGAAATCTACGCTTGAAATTAAGTTTTCATGTCTTGGTATTTTTTATGCAATTTTAGCGTCCCTACAGTGTAATAAATATTATAATCAATATCTCTTTCTTTCGTCAGACAATAGAGCAGACCATTTTGTATTTATCTAAATTCGAGTCAGGTCACCCTAAAGCGAACAAGCAGAATTGCCATCGTATTTAATTTAGTATGGGCGATATTTTAACTAGCCATTTTGTTGTTTTTTACCGTTTTGTCCTTAAATTTACCTCTAAATAAATGTAGCTTAACAGCAGTACTCCAATAGTTTTAACCGATTTTCCGTGAAATATCACTCATCGAGAACAAGCCTAAAATTTTATCGTTATCCTTTGCAAGCAGAGCTGTTCCGAATCGCATATTCGGCTTAGAGGCGATAAAAAAGTTTAATGGAAACAAAAAAAAACTAATTAGTATTACCTTTTAGTAACTATTCCAGATAATTCCATACCAAAGCGTTGTTCAAGTTGCTTGTGTTGGAGTGTTTTCTGTTATATCGATTTTAGTTCTTATAAAACAGTTGATACATATTTACTAACTTATCACGCCATCTAATCCCATTTTAGGTTGACAATAAAGCAATTTCGTGGACATAAATTCGTGTTAACTAATTGACACACCAACATATGGTTATCCCCATTTTTGACTGCCGCCAGTACAAACTGGCCGCGTATTTAACTCTCACGGCGCAAACAATTGCATTAACAACGTTTCAGTGAATTATCTTTTAATTTTGAACCTTGCCTTAGGTAAAATTTCAGATAACTGTTTATTCGTATTTTCATTAGACTGTATCTAACATCACACACACATCTAATTCCACGTGGCTAGTAAAGCTGATAGAGTCGATTGCTATGTATGTACATGCGAGTTTGCCTGCTTTGTCCTTTGCCATGCGAAAATGTATTCATATAAAAGCATACATTTTACGTCATGATTTGTGATGTACGTGAGGCTAAATAGATATAAGATATATAACAAATTTTCATGCTAAAATTTTCAACACTCTTTTTAAAAATAAACCTGGTGCTCATTTATATTAAACCATATCGTATCGAAACAACCACACTTTTAATTAAAATTAACCCTTGTTTTTAAGTGCTTACAAGAAGGCTTTGCGGTAAGCTAAGAAGTCTTTCTGGAGGGACTACTGTAGTGGTATCGAGTATATTTCCTATACTGACAGATTAAAAAAAATCTGTCAAGATCCTCGAACCCGATTGGGTTTCTGCAGAATCAAAACGGTTCCTGCGAGTTCGCAGACAGGAGGCTTTCCGCACCCTCCTTTGGGTAGGGTATTAACGTGCTTGTCACAAGGGAGAGGATTGCTAAGTCGATACAAAGCTTTAAGCCCCATAAAACTGTAGGGCCAGATGGGAGTAAATATACCTGCGCAACTGGCTGCGACGCTTGACACCTTTGTAAATTGGCTGTTGAATGTTTTTATGGCTTGTTTTAAGCTAAATTATATACCGACGGCGTGGAGATCTGTCTCCGTTTTCTTTATTCCTAAAGCTGGTAAGGCTTCACAAACAAATCCAAAGGATCTCAGACCTATTAGCCTTCCTTTATTTGTACTTGAATCCCTAGAATGGATAGTTATTAACAAACTATCTTTCACAATTGATAGTCGAATACTGCCTAGAAATCAATATGTCTACCTGAAAGGCAAGTCCACGAAATGTCCTTCAGTTACAAGGACTATTGTCTTGTAACCTTCCCAGACCTTAAGGGAGCTTTTAACAACATAAATTCAGAGGCCATAATACAGGCCTTGAGGAAAGCAAAGGTGAAGGTTCTCTGATGGAGTTTGTAAAGCAGATGCTCTTGTGTAGGGTGATCACGGTTTAAACGAAACGAACATCTTCTGCGATTTGAAATAACTGTCACTCTGAGAAAGAGAAAACGTTGTTCACCTTTGGTTTTAAGATTGCAGCGATTCTACATTAGGAGCGAGTCCAGCAATTTTAACATTCGCTTCCACTAGTCCCGTAATGTTCAAAAAGAACTTAACATCATGCGAAATCATCAGTTAACCAATTTTTGACCCTAATTTGCTTGCGATATTTCGAAAAAGCCAACAAAACCAAAGAAATTATGAATCAAGGGTTTATATTCAGTGAATCGCAAAACTGCAGCCGAATTCAGACCGCCCGTTTTCCACAGTTTGCAAAAAAGTTTACCATTGTCCTTGCTCAACTAGGCGTATACATAACACAATTTTTGATTCACATACATATTGATGTATTGCCAGTCAGGCGAAATCGATTGGTTTTCAATTCCATTCCATTTGTTCATTTAAGTTAAGTGATTTCAGAAGAGCGGTGTACGTAATTACTTATGTGAATACTAACACTAATAAATATACGTGTGCACATTAGGGTAGTCGAAAAAAAGCAAAGTCAAAAATTGTACCCATAAATATATATATATTTTTTTTCATCAAAAAATACTTACAGGTCGCTCAAAGTGCTCAGAATTTTGCATGTACATATTTTGTGTGGGGGAAAAAAAATCAATATTTCTCGATCGAAAACCTCTGGTTCTCTTCAGGAGAAATATAGTTACTATGAATAAATGGTTAAATAAATAATTGGGTGTTATTAATCGGAATCTCATGAAGAGAAACCGAGTTTTCCAATCGAAAAATATTGATTTTCAAGAATTCTATACAATTTCTACGAAAAGTTTATTTTTTCCCATATAAAATACATGGAAAACTTTGAGCACTTTGAGCGACCTTTAAATATTTTTTGATTTTAAAAAAAGAAAACCGACGTTACTTTTTCCCGTGCATTTTTGAACCACCCTATTGCACATGCATATATATTTATGTACTTTTTTGATTTCAAATAAAAAATATCCGACTTTACTTTTTCACATGCATTTTTGGAACCACCCTAGTACACATGCATATATCTATATTTATGTACTATTAGGTATTAATGTAACCGACTGTGCACATACATAAAAATTAATTGTGCGAATAAAATTCACTATAAAATGCTCAAGAGTACATACGTGGAGTGTTTGCTGACTCATATGACCTTCGATAACTTTTACAACTCACATAACCTGTATTAACTGAGAATATTTAAGTGATTTGAATAATTAGAACAGCAATAAAAGGGAGATAAGTGCTAGCCTTGATATCACCACGTCGCTGCAATGCACAGTGATCCATAATTATGAATTGTGTACAGCAATATACTTTTTACAGTAAATATTGATTATAATTGATTAAAATCGAATATTCAGTAAAAGCTATTAGGCATGTTCTGAAAATTATGCGATTTGAAATCGATGCGATTTACAAAACCTACTTTGTTGATTTCTAACATAAATAAAAAATGTGTTTGTTGTGGTTTCTAATTTTTATTAATTACACAATCTCATTGGCTGCTCGTATAAATGATTGATTACACGGTGCTACAAAAATAAAAGGATCAGTCCAGCGCCTTCGTCTTGACCTGCAGGCTGTGACGGAGCTACAGCCGCTAAACTTAAACGTAGAGCATATTTAGGTTAGAAACTGTACATTCCTTTTTATTTTATTAAATTGGATTTTAAACCCATTTCAAGTGCTACCCATCTTTTAAACAGATGACAGCCGTAATAGATATTTTTAATATACAAGCTGAAAATTTCCTAATACTTATTCGTTTGACACCCATATATTAATATATCATAGTTAGTTCTGTATAATTTAAATAAATTCGGATTTTTAAACAGATGGCAAAATATTAAATATTAAAAATATTTTCAAACTAAAACCTTGTTAAACCTTTTTCGAACGTCACCGAAATATACACATTTAAAATGTCCGATTCCCTTAATTCCAGTTGCATTTAAATTTTAAAACGGATGGCAACTCTGCTACATGTGTAAACAGGTGGCAACCTTCTTTTAACTATTTTCAAACTAAAACGTCTCACACCCGTATTGTGATGCATATTTAAAACATCTTATTCTCTTAAGTCAAGATAAAATTTAGAACAGGTGGCAACCCTCCTACATGTAGTTTAGGAATAAAATATCTTCAAAGCGGTTTTGATTGATATCCATATTGAAGTAATTCATTTAACCTATCGCATATATTGAATTTAACTTTGTAAAGAGGTGGCAACTCTGTTTTAAATATTTTCAAATCACAATCTCTTTCGTCTAACGCTCATATCGGGAGACATATTTAAATTTTCGAATCGCGTTAGTTTAAACTTGAACTTGATTTTGTAAACGGGTGGCAACGCTCCTACAAGTAATTTAGAATTAAAATTCTTTCAAATCAATTCTAATTGATACCAATATCGTAATAATTCGTTTAACCTACTGCATATATTGAATTTAACTTTGTAAACAGGTGGCAACCCTCCTACACATAATAGAAAATAAAAGCCTTTTAAAACCATTTAGATCGATATCCATATTGATTTAACTTATAAATAATTTGTATTTAATTATTGATCAGGTGGCAACCCTTTTCATCAAAACGTTACTGCACATCTATAAACCAAGGCTTTTAATTATTACGGAAATTACGGTACAGACCTGATGATATGACAAAAGCTTTCGCTGGAGCACTTTAAAGGCTCAAAATTTACCCCAAAATAAGGCAATGTTTACCGTTGTTTTTACGACAGAAACCGAAATGGTTACTTACAAAAATGAATCTGTCGATAGCACTAAAATTACAACTACAACATTGTGCATGGTCTCCATATCGCAACGTGAGACGTCAAAAAGTCATGAAATGCACGCGAAAAAAACTTACCGGTTTCTTGATAAATTATTTGTAAATAACTTTTATTAAGTAAATTCTCCCATCGCATTCTGTGTCAATATTTGTAAAATAAAAAGCTCTACGATTTCCACTTTAGTGGAACTGATTTCATTACGAAAAAGCTTTTGACTGCCATAGCCGAATGGGCAGGGATGTCGGTTATAAATTCTGTGTGTCGCAGGTTCAAATACTGGCACAGGCAGTATTTTTATGATAGAAACAAATTTTTTATTATACAAAATTTATAAATTTCACACGAAATTTGTAAACGCTTGTCATAAGCATTTTCAATCTTGATAATTTATCAAGATAAGAACTTTTGAGTAGCTGTGCTAGAATTCCAATTCTTGATAAATAATAAAAAATTTACAAATTATAAAAAATTTTTATTTATCAAGTGCACAGAATCGGGCTGTTAGTGTAGGTCGTAGGTTAGTTCTAGTTTAACATGAAAATAGGTTTCTTTTAGTTTCTAAACCCCTGAGCTTGATTATTTTTCATCCGATTATCAAACATGGTTTGAAAAGGGGATTTTGGGGCTTTAAAACAGTGTATAATATGTTGTTATTTTTTTCGGATAAAATTTAAGAAACCCTATTTTTCTCAACTTTTTTAACTTTCCATCTCTAATTTGAAAAATGTCTATGAAAGTGGCCAAGTATGTAGTATTTACTTCAAAGTACAGTTATTTTAAAATAAATTGATGCTTCGCGTAATGCAATTGCGTAGAAGTTGTCGCAGTAATGCAAAAGTTAAAAAAAAATAGATCTTTATGTTATTACCCGACTTTACAAAAAGGAGAAGGTTATCAACTCGTCGGAATATATATTTTTTTATGTATGTTACCGCATAACTTTGGGCCACGTTAACCGATTTATATAATTCTTTTTTTAAAGGAAAGGTGTTACCTCAGAGGTGGTCCAATACTAATTTGGTTCAAATCCAATCATCGTATCATGAAGAGATAAACGATAATCTTAAATTTGTATATAAGAATTGTAGTTGGTTTTGTTCTTTGGTTAAAAATTACTTGTATTCATATATGTAATACTCCTATATTGGCAGTAAGAGCTAGTACCGTCCGAAAACACTACAGTACAGATATATCAATAAACACGTACGAAAGAAAAGGAACACATACGTTTATAAATAAACATATACACGACACATTTACAAAACCGGCACTCAAGTACACAATACATTGACAAAAACAGTACTAGACTGTCTCGCTTTGATTTCGGAATGCTTACACATTGAGATGTTAGCTTACTACCAATATAGAAGTATTACATATATGCTTGTTTTTGGTTTATTTTGCTTTTTTAAATGCCTAAAAGTGCCAAATTACACGGAGCTCTTTTTTTTGAAAAACTGGAATTAAAGTGTAGGGTAGCCTACGAAAATTTTACTGCAAAGTGGTATAAAGGAGCCACCCTAGTTTCTTATAAATCGTTGTGCCCAAATCCAAACTTTGAGAAACTAACTATAAAAGAAAACTTAATTTCAAAGATATGATTGGTGTTACATTTAATTTAGCGAGCCTTAAATGGGCAACTCTTTCCATTCGAATTTTTAATTTTCTTTGGAACAACTTAATGTACATAAATAAATATTTACTAATCATTATACAAATTACACAATTACAGTTGCTCTTAAACCAATAAGCAAAGGTAGATTTCTCTTCTGATACCACTGCGCATGACTCAGATTTTATACTACTCATTGAAAATATATTACTCCGTTTGAGTAAGTTACTTTTGAGTATGTTTGCTCATCTGCCTGATGGTCCTAGCTCAATAATCATGCTTTCCGACGCGCATAAATTTAATAAATAATACATACATACATATATGATATGATGTAAATAAATCTTTGAGTAATACAATATTTAAACGTCCACATTCTGAGATTGGAGAGCAAGAATTCTCCTAATGGTTAAATAGCTTAGGCCTGCCGGTTTTGTTTATTTATTTTTGTTTGATAATGATGTCCTTTTAGATTTTAAATTTTTTTTCCGTTTTTGAATATCTTATATGTACATATTGTAAGCATTTCGTTCATAAAAGGAAAACGCGGTTAATGGCCATATATATCAATTAACTTTACTAAAGTAAGTAGTATAAATTACTGCAGTAAGTAGTAAGGATTATACATAGATTAGACAAGGATTAGAGACATGAGCCACTTAACAGTTGTAACATTTTTTATTATTTTAATTTTGAATTGTGTCGTTATAGCAGGGGACCATCGATATGTACATACGTAAGTATGGATGCAAATGAATACTAGGTACAATATATATGTTACCGGCCAAACCCGATCTTAGGACAAATTAGTTTCTCCTTGGCGAAACTAGTTTTATCTAGATCCGATTCATCCGTCTAACGCGAAACAATATTGTGGACTGCGTAGTGGGAGTTGGACTGATGAGGGTTGTTTTTTTTGAAGCGCGACCGAAGGCCGCTTATGCAGAAAGGAGTTCTACTCAAAAATACTGTGGCGCCTGATATAGTTTTCCTAGTCAAAACTTGTTTGTCCTAAGACCGGGTTTGGCCGAAGACTTATATTTAATACAACCCATCTGAAACTTGCAGAAAAATTTGATTCTGATATAAAAATCCACCTTAGACTTAACCGTTAGCGTTGAAGTTAATGCTGACCTTGTATATTGCTATTTAGGCCCACTTGCAGAACATCCACAGTTATATATAGTACAAATAGACAGTACTCAGTAGTAATATTAGACGCCAAATATATTTTTATTCGCCATTTTAAGTTCTTGACAACCGAGTTGACGTTATTTGAAAATGCTAACACATTTTGGTCATACAGCAACCAAAATTGAATAACTTTGTTGAGGGAAATATATTCTAATTCTATTTATGTTCGCTCACCATACCTATTAGCAGCATGACGTGCATTGCACTCTATGCGCTTTTCGACATATGCACATACATACATACATATGTATATGAAATAACAAGCTGTAATGAGCACTTCTCACGTGCTGCCACATGTCATAAACAATACATGCAGACCCTATTAACGTGTTTCACTGTAATACGTGTGCGTTTGACAAAAGCAAACATCCTAGCCGCTAATGTAATGCAATAAGTGAAATATTTGTGAATAATTTAGAAGAACCGAGCACGTAATGACACAAGCCACAGTCAAAGCTAAAATGCAGCCAACTAAATTTTGGCGCCAAAAACGTGTGGTAATATTATAAACACGTAAAATACATATTTACATACATACTACTTATATGTACTCACACATGAGCAAATTTTTAGAATGTGGCAGCGGCAGTGCGCAGTCAGCAAGGATCTCTTTTCCGCAATGACCAAATTATGAGGTTTATAACGACATCAATCAGTCCATGGCATGCACCCACTGCAATCACTGTGCGCACATATGCACCTACATATCCACTCCTCACTCATAGACACTCCAGAGAAGTACAATACTCGAAACAACAGGAAAAAAATTGCGCGCTAAACTGAAAGTGTTGTAAAAAATAATAGCTAGGGGGTGTATCCGTGTTGGCTGTAGTACTCGTAAGAGGGGCGAAAGTGGAATGTTTGTTTGTGCCGGCGAATGAACTTGTTGCCACTCAAGGACTCTCTCTCTCACTCAAAAATCCTCTTTTGCTCGTTATGAAAATTGCACGTGGTGTTTCTCTTGGTGGCATTCTGATTTGAGTCAAAGAGCGGGTAGCCTTTGTTGTAGTGCAAAATTTGTTGAATGAAAGGAAGGTGTTTGGATTTTTGTAAATAAATTTAAGCGGCATTCAGTCGATAACGGTGTGCGATTGGCGGCAGTTTTAGTCTGGCGGTAAAAGTGAAAGCGAGCGTTTGAAAGAATTTAAAAGTCCGCGCGATACAATTGCACTACGTTTTGAATTATGCGAAGGCATACATACATACATATCTATGCATGTGTGAAGATGTGAAATATGAAATGGAAAAACATAAGTAATATTCATAAAAAAGTTGTGAAGTGTTAACGTAGGAGTTTTAATAAAAAAAAAATAAGTATTTGCGAAAAGATCGTAAGAAAATAAATTTTGTATAGAAAATTGTGTACAAATGTAGTTTAACAAGGAGGGTGATACTAAGAAATCAAAGTTTGATTTGAGAAGGATAAACCATTTTTGTGGTGTGGGCGATGCAATATAATTAATTTTGTGTGACATACTAACACATGTGTGCACGTTGTTAAATAAATTTAAAAAAAATGCTAAATAACAACGGTCGATGAAATTTGAAAAGAAATGAACAGCGCCGAAGTTAATTGAGTCTGGAAAAATTAAATAAACAAGTTTAATGGAAACAGTTTACTAAATCCAAAAACCGCCAGCCATTTTATTCTTCCGTCAGCTGTTTCTGGTAGAATGCGAATATAAATGGAATAGTATGAAGGCGGATATTCGTGCTGCCTAATGGAACCTGTAGTAAAATTTTAGTGTAAGTCCGCTCAAATAATTAAACAAAATCTTAATTTTCCATTTAGTGAGTCAAAAAATAAACAGTCTTTATTAATACACACAACCTTCTCTAGGCACTTTTTATTTTTATTTTTTGACACTACAACCAGTTTTGTCAGGTTGGGCGGTTTATGGTCAATTCGGCGATATTTCTTTAGATTTTTCCCAAAGAAATACCCAAGCTCGCAAAGGGCTTTCTTGGTCATTTTTTGAAATGGTTTGACGTTTTTTCCTTCTTGCCGTGCAATTATATATGGTTAGAAGTTGACAAACACCTTTCAAAACCCAATAATTCGCTTTGTAACACTGACAAAAGTACTAGACTAGTACTAGTCCAAGAGCAGGAATGCCTCGGGAAAACGACACGAGTCTAATATACTGCAAGATCTATCAATGCAAATAACAGTGTAGGAAAAATCTCAAGTTTTAAAATGACACAAACGCCGAAACACGTAAACTTAATTTTGTTTCGTACATAACGGATATGTATAGCGTTTTCTCAGATTAGGTAATTTTCACACCGCACGTTTAATAGTATACAGAATTACTTAAAAATTGCTTAATTTTTATGAACAAAAATTCAGACTTTAACAAGGAAAAACTTAAAATAATAATAATGTACTTTTGTCAAAAAACCCTAGCTACCAACGATGAAAAGCGATGCATAAATGAACATGTTTCGAATGGTCAATGAAAATGCGAAATAATTTTTTGTATGAAATAGCAGCAGGACATAATATTACTCATACGTACGGTGACCATTCGTACCGATTTTGGTGGGACAGTACCGATTTTTTAAATTGGCCTGCTGAATATTCTTTAAAAGTCGGGACGTATAAATGTTTAGTAAAAACCTTAACAAATTTTTTTGGTTTCTTACGAATGTTTGTAAATATTAATAAGCAATATTTCATAACGGTCAAACCAAGAATCATAAAAGTTCAAATTTTGTGCCAGTTAATATTTAAGGACTAACTTAGTTGAGGGGAAATTCAACGAAGGTTACTGTTCGGCGGGCTCAAACCCTTTTTCGTTTGTTAGTACTCCGTCACTTCCTAGAAGACCAGCAAAGCGACTGTCAGCCACCACATCACGTCACCGTTTGAATATTCACTGTTTTATTGAACATTTTAATTAACAAATAAAGCAAAAATTCGTTATTAGCATTAAACACTAATACGCTGTTTTTCATTTCTCATTTTCCTTACGTGCGTGCGCCTTAAAATCAAAAAGCGCCTGCGCGTAAACAAGATGTGATGTCCGTTTATTCTAAAAACAAAATTACATGTTCGGATTCTATCTTTCAGAAATGTCCCGATTTTTGTCCACAGAAATCTGGTCACCGTACTCAAACGCCTTATCGTACAAAGCCGTACTCGTAGGAGTATACGCGCCCATGGCGTATGAGTAACATTTTCCATCTTACCTAAAGTTTGACTTTTTTTCATTCGCAACGCACACTTAAAATGAAAATATCTTGGGAAAATTACCTGATCTACCAAAACGGCAATCAGATCCGCAATCGCATTGAGAAGTTCACAATACTAAATACTTTACTTAAGAGCCTTGCTTAGAAAATTTGCTGTGCATTTTTTATTGTAAAGCAAAAAGTTTTTACTTTACAAAATTTTGTTTTGGGACATTTCTGGGGTTTATGTGCTTTATTAAAATTAGAATTTAAAATGGACTTTAAGTAACAGGTCATGCTTCACAATGGAACTGTCATAGCGGAAGCGTCAACGCCTCCAGTATAGAGTGGATACAGGTACCTTACAGGGAGGTGGAGATGATGTCTTGTTATTGCATTCTACAAAGACTATTATTTTACAATTTTCTTGGAGGAGGAAATTATCTACGACTAAAGTCACTTTGATCGACACAGAAATAGAATTTTCCAGAGAAGCTCTATGCCTTGGGTAACTCTTAATAAAACACTCAACTGAAATGCTCATTTGGACACTGTTATGAACAAGGCTATGAAGAACCTATTTGTCTTTTCACGCCTTTTTGGTAAAACGTGGCTCCTTACTCCCAAAAGGAGCTGCTGGTTATTCAGCACTGTCGGAAAGCCATTAGTAATATATGCTTACTTAACATGGTGAACTAAGACCACACAAAGAACCGCAAGCACAATCAAAATAAACTGCATAGATCGTTTTGCACTGGCATAGCAGGAGCTATGAAGACTTGCCCGGCTGATGCACTCAGCGCCTTGGTTGGAATACCTCCCTTTCCTATTTTAATAAAATAATAGGTGACCACCACGGCACTAAGAATCCTAGACAGCTGACCTTAAGATGGAATAATGACGGATCATATGTTAGTCCTAATGAAATTCGCTAATGACCCCATATTGCGAATGCGCAATACAATAGTTCCAAAACTTTAAATTTTTAGGAAATTTGAGGAACGAAGAAACGCGAGAGGTCATTCTCTGTCAATTTGTTGCTTTTTAAAATTTGGAACAAAACGCTCTTGAAAGTGCAAGGCTACATTAAAAGCCTTCCCATATATATAGGACGATGGGCCATGCACAATAGTTAACTTTAGAGGTCACGGTGCATATGGCCCATTATAATAATATTGCATGCGCTAATATCGCAACATGGCAATTATCGGCTAACAAAAGTCTGTTTGATCTTATGCGGGGTACTTAGCTGTAAAGTGCTTTGCGCCCAGTTTCCCTAGATAGATGGCGTTTAACTTGTGTGCTCTAGCAGGGAAGGTTTTGAGGGTGGGATCCTTGCCAGAAAGTTACTTTGGATGGCAAATATTGCGGATGGAAATGGCTTCAGTTTCTCCTTGGGGCCTCTTTCCAAAGGTAACATATTGGCTAAACGAAACCATAACTAAGCCAATTACATTGTCTGGGCTCTTTGTGTGGTAGAATTCACCAGAAAATTCTACTCTAGTTAAGAAGCTAGAGCGGGTGCAAATGGGTAGCCCATTTTAGAATCAGCATCGCACCTCTTGACATTGGGGGTACAGTTTAGGGTTGTTCGACTTCACTAGAAAGTCGACTTTCGACTTTTCGATCGAAGAAAAGTCGACTTTGTTCAACTTTTTTCGACTTTTTTAATAAAAAGAAAATGTATTAACTATACTCTGCATTTAACTCATATATTAGCTATAAATATAAGAGTCAGAATACGCCAAAAATATCATGATTTACCAGTGGTCTTTAGAATAATCTGTAATTTAGTGAAATTCAATGCTAGGTAATAAAAATAGACACTAAAGGATTTTTAAAAATTTTGAAAATTGTTCCAGTTATACAGGATGAAAATGTTGGTTGTGAGGGTTTTCGAAAATTATATTTTTGAAAAATAATTTAAAAATTTTTAAATTTTCACAAAAAAAAATTCTAAAAATTTTTTGAGTCGATATTTGGTAATTACGGACAACTTTTTGAAAAATGTGGCCTTCCGATGGAGCAGAATTGGCGGGTATTGGTAGAAATATAGTGCCACTTTATAAGCATGGATAAATATGGGAGTAGCCCAGACAGCTAGTGGATTGGGACTATCCACACGACTAATGTCGCATATTAACTGGAAACCTACCAGCAACGTTTTTAGCGGTGTTTAAAATGTTGTACCTTACGGATTGGTCAAATTCGAACCAAAGACTGTCTCTAGAAACTTACATAAACTCATGCAGAAAAACTTTCTTGCATGAAATTTTTAAAATAAATACCTATGTTTATCTTACCTCATTATTAACTGAAGACTGTGGAGACAAACGATTAACAAATTTGAGGAATTTGTTTTCGTATAGTAATTTTATGCGCTGCTCTTAAATGATTTGACAATGTTGTTGTACTGTCATTAAAATTCATTTCTCTACCACACTTTTCAAATTTCACTTCAGTTTTATTGGCAAATTTTTTTTAAATACGACCAAACAGCACACCGCGCCCTTATTAGAAGATCAGTTTTTATATGCAAATAAATCAAAAAAAATTGAGAGTCGAAAGTGAAAAGTCGACTTCAGTCGACTTCCATACACTAAAAGTCGATCACTAAAATTCGACTTTCAGGAGTAAAAAGTCGATTTTGGACGAAAGTCGAAGTCGACTTTGCCATCCCTAGTACAGTTTTCACAGTTCTCTCCGCCATAAGGAAAAGAAATTAAATTTTATACCAACTCCACACCTGTTCCTGTTATAATGAGCAAAGTCTGCGATTTTAGCGCAGTATATTAACTTAGCGCCTCCCAAGTGTTACCCACCCAAGGGTTGACAAAAAGTGTGAAAACTAGTATTGATGCTGCTAGTTTTATCTTATAGACATTTCACCTCATCTAACATTTATCAGACTTTTTATATAATTTAATTAATTCGCTGAAGAAAAACAGAAAAAGAGATGGATATGTAGATATATACAAGCTCTTATAAAAACCGAACTTCTTTCATTACACTTAGCACTTCAGCCGTTAAGTTTGAAAAAAAAAAATAGCACAAAGCACACATACATACAAATGTACATCAGTATGTAAGCGTATTCTGTGACACCATTCCTCTCATTCATTTCGTTTTATATTTCAAATTTGCATAACCCATTTAGCAAGAAACGCACGAAAGCGGCCATAAGTGCATTTATGTATTCACATGAGGTGCATGCAGTGTAGCCGATAACAGTGCAATACTTACTTCCAAAGTTTGAGAACACAAGTGCACACCATCTGGCAACAGCGAATATAAAATAAATATTTTCAAAATTCAATTTCTGTGTCCAGCATACTCGTATTTACATACGTTCTTCAACATATGTCTAAAACACTTGGCAACCATGTGACTACAGATACGCTAAAGATTCAGAGTTTATATTTGTTTGGTTATTGGTGTTCTAAACACTCGAAGGTTTTTCTTCTACAGAGTTCACAATTCTATTCAACAAAATGTCAGTGAACTGATCTTTAGGTACGTAATGAAAAATAAAATTATTGGTCGACGCAGAGTTGGCTATATACTCGGTTGTCCGAAAAGCACATTATAATTGATAATTATTTCGGTTGGTAGGACAATATAAAATACTTTTTAAACAGCCAAAATCAATGGTCAATAGGAGGAATTTTCAAAAATTGCGAAAGTTGTTTAGAATGCAACTTTTAGAATACAAAATATATATCAGACATGAAGCCTTTCCAACCCCATTACGATTGACACCCATATTTTAATAATTCATTTAACTTTTTAAATAATTTTAATTTTGAAACAGGTGATAACCCTCTTCAAACAACTTTAGTAGTATTTATAGTGTTCAAACTAAATATCCCTTATCACACTTTTCTCTGACACTAATATATTAATATTTCATATACCTTCTGTGTAAACTAACTAAATTGAACATTTCAACCTTTTTTCAAATTTTAATACATATTTAAATTATAATTACCTTAATTTAGGTTCAGCTGGATTTCTCAAACACATGAAAACCCTCATAAATATATTTAAGAAATAAAGCTCAAATTCATTCCGATGGTAGCCATTTTTTAGCAATTCATCCAGCTTATTAAATAATTTAAATATCACTTTACAAACACGTGGCGACCCTTCTCAAACGTTCTAAATGTTCACACTTAAGTTTTTGTAACACTCTTTCGCTTGACACCCACATATTCTAAGGCTAATTAAATTAGACCCTCTTCAAAGTAGTTTCGCGCGAAGACATTCTTAAATATCTTTCGTCTGACATTGCGATGCATATTTTAATAAACCGATTAATCAGGTCGAATTTGATTTTTTAAGATGTGGCAACCCTGAAGGCTCTTCAAACCCCCTTCGATTGATACCCACATTTTAAAAAATTCATTTAACTTATTAAATAATTTTAATTCAACTTTTTAAATAGGTGGCAGCCCTTTTAAAACATTCCAAATGTTCAAACTTAATATTTTTAACACTCTTTCGTTTGACACCCAAATTTTGATATTTCATATAACTGGTTAACTAAATTCGTGATTTTAAGTAGGTGGCAACCCTCTTCAAAAATATATTCAAACTACTAAAACCCTTTGCGTTTTCAACCTATATGGCGATAAATATTTCTCTTACTTAATCCCCTCATTCAAATCGAATTTTATTTTTTAAATAGGTGGCAACCCTCCTATAGGTTAACCATGAAACAAGGCTTTTCAAAGCCATTTCGATTGATATCCATTTGGGAATAATTAATTTTTAAAACTTGAATATAATTATTTTAAAGGTGGCAACTCTTTCCAGAAAGGTACTTTTCTATAGCCCAAGCCCTTTAATTTTACACCTCATTTTGGAGAATCAACCGAACGATGCGGATATGATGGCATTGATTATTAAATAATTTGAATTTAATTGTTCAACAGGTGGCAACCCTTTTCGAAAAACTAAAACCAATTTTCACACCTAAAGGTCAAGAGTTTTAATTTGGCAACCCATTTTGAAAATCGAGCTAACGGCATAGATTTATCTGATAGAAAAACTTAGGGTATGTATGTCAAAAAAAGCTAGATGCATAAAAACTTACGTCAACAAATGTGTTTTGTGGTTGAAAGAAGTACATAATACTAGTTTCAAGCAGTTTTGTCTATATTTCTTTTTTTACCTCATAATACATAAACTTTATTAACTGCATATAAATGCGCATTTCTCTGACGTCAAGATTTTTTAAAAGGACTTAATAATTTCAAAGATATGTATAACTTAAAATATTTTTTTTTAACACTTCAGTGCAGTGAGGTCAAAATTATGGGCACTAAAGAACGAATAAGTATTGAAAATTCCCTTTTCATAAATTTTATTTTTTTAAGCCAGTGAAGTTAGAAGGACGATATTCGAGGAAGTTTTCGAGTTTATATTAGTCTTTAACGTAGTATAATTAAAAAAATTGCAAAATTTCAGAGATATTCAAAGATAGAATTTTAAAAGGACACTTTCAATGCCTACCCGTCCCTTATGCACCAAAAATTTTAATCTGTTTTAAATGACACCCTGTAATTGTGCATATGGAAACTGTGCATACGAAATAATGCATACGAAAAATACCGAAATAATGCATATATGCACAATTTCGATTGAAAACCGATATAATGTCTAAATGCACAGTTTCCATATGCGAAACTTCGGTGCCAAGCCGCTGTCATTATAAGTGATTAAGGCTCTTAAAATTTCACGAGGGCAGGTAGGCAATATGCACAGTATGTATTTCGAAACCAACTGGTGTTATGTGTAGAAGAAGGATGAGAAGTTCAATAGACCAGTCCAATAAGATATATGTATTTAAGCCGAAAAGAATCTCAAATAATAAAAAAAACATCATCCGCAGTTTTCGAGATACACATGTTGATTAATGGATTAGGCCTCTGTTACACAAACGAACTTTATTAGTTCATGTTTTAAACCTTTATTGCACTTAAACTCATACCCTAAATAAATTCTATCCAAGACACACCTTTTACTGATTTATTCTGCTCCCTTAAATTGAAATACATACGTGTCCCTCTACTACAGCCCCATCTAATAATTGTTGATAGTACAACTATAAAATTGCCATATTCGTTTACGAGTACCACCAACTCTAGTTTTTGCATAAATAGTACATTTTATCTGTGTAACAGGAGAATTACCCTGCTAAGTGATCACCACTCGCGAACGAATTTTTTGTTGTAAAAAGTTAAAATTCAGTGCAACAGTTTGATAATAATTGTAACACATTGCATTTGTCAAGCGCATAAAGCGACAATCGACAGCAGAAATTGCAAAACGTAAACAAATATGTAAGTACACATGTACATATAGCTAGATATACAGTAGAGAGGTGGTAAAATGCTTAAAAAACGAGCACGCGCGACCGCATTTGCGCGCCCGTCATTTACGTGCCACAAAAATATTTTGCAAGCATACCACCCAGGCATGCTACTGCAGACGCACGTACACATTCACGTAAATACGTAACGATCTCCAACCTGCTATGTTATTCACGCTAACAATTTTCTTTTTTCTTTTGGAAAACTAAATTTTTCAGTTTATCGACTAGACGAGGTGACGCAAACGCACACAAACCCACGCAAGTCACACTCGAATGCACGCAAATGGCGTCAATGCGAATACCAATTGGGTGAGAAGACATTTCCGTGCCATCGCCAAGTTTAGTGTTCCTAAAAATATTAAATTTTTTACTTCATCTGCTGACGCTGCAGTTTTATTTTTTTCTAACTTGTACAAGATATATCGGATCACTTAGTTGGCAGTCGAGCAGCGCAATGACATTAGGTTTTGCGGTAATTTGTGTGGTTTCATGTGTTTACGATGTGCTAACTGATGGTTTTTTACAGTGCCGCTTTTCCCGTCGCCCAATTTATATATGCATGTATGTGTGTAGCACTCCTTACTGCCATTTTACTTGATTCATTAGTGAGCAGTTTCAACGCGAAGTAACTGGTAATAAAAGTGTCGGATATTAAATGACTTGGAACTAAACTGCCAAGTAATGGAAAGATAATAAATACTCGTAGTAATATTGTTCTGAAAGTGGAAAGGAGCTGGTGCGGAATTAGCTGAATTGATTGTCTAACAAAAAAGAAATTTAATTATTCTTTCGGAAGAGTAGGCATTATCAAGAAATTTTAAAGAATTTCGCATCATTTAAATTTGCAGGAGAATCGGGTTTACCAATTTTTTTAGACATCCAGTGAAATGTACTTATTGAGAAAAATAAATTAATTTGAGTTCCTTGACAACGAAGTTGCAATAAGAGCCCACACAAAATTTTCCGATTAAATTTTATTTTTAGGACTCACTTAGACTGCGATCCTTGGTCCTTTCTGATATCATTGCGCATGATAACTACAAAATTATATCGATAAATGCAGTATACCGAGAAGGAATTTTTATGGACGGCGGATTCTAGTCCCGGAGAGGTCCTCAAAAAGTACACAACTATCAGAGATGAAGTCGAAGGTCCCAGGAATACTAGAGTGTCCATAATTCGAGTCATTTATAGCGATTTTACATGACTAAACGTTCACAGGCGATTAGTTGCATCAAAATTTGAACGAAAGTTGGCAGCTGACCAACTTCATTTAAAGCGATTAGTGGAAAGCCCGTTTACACCAGGCACCTGCTGTATTCAACTAAAAGTTGCAAGTAAAACCGCCTCATGTGAATTCCCCATTATACAACTACATGCATAGTTCCCCCAAGTCTGACTACCTGCCATAGAAGCAGCCTGCGATATCGACAGGTGCTATGTTAAGCATGGCGTTAAGGGCCAGAGTGAGAGTAGTTTTAAGCGCCCCCTTGATCAATGAGCAGAGGTCGCTATACTCAACCGTGCCTACTGACTGACGTAGCCCTTTCCGGTACATTCCACCAGAGGAGGACTCCATAGAACATAATGGGCTTAACTATGGTTTCATAGAGCCAGGATATTTCCTTGGGAGAAAGGCCCCATCCCTTACCTATTGCCGCTATGCACCTACGTAGAGCCACTGAAGCGCAAGTTATTGACCCTGTCTAAAAGTCTGGTCAAATATCCTTGAATTGAATGGTAGAGGGTATCCAAAAATATACCCTTCACTAAAAGTGCCACTCCATCTGCATAGGCGATAGCTTCAAAAACTTGAAGGGCACTAACTAGGAGACCTACTGCAGGAATAAGCAATTCTCTCTCCCTTCACTAGCTGAGAATAACTCATCTGTTTTATAATCGAGGCCTCCTTCACTGCCAGCAGGGACGATCTCCAGATCTCACTTGCAGATTATATTCCGTAAAGGTGGAGGGTAGCCCTTCTGCTAGACAGCGGAGCTCTCTGCCCTTAGGTCGTCAATAAAACGGCTGTTTAATAAAGCTCGCTGACTGGGATATTTACAAATTTGGGCTGGGAATCGTAAAGTTAAAAGTCAAGAAAGCTAAGAGTCACTTCTGGCGTACCTTTTGCGAAGCCGTGGAAGAATGCCAGGAATCCTCAAGATTTAGACCTGAGCAGACATATTTGAGGGACGAGGCGAGAAAGTGGACAATGACTAGTGAGGAATCCCTAAAGCTCCTCCCCAACGCCCATTTTTCATGCGACTCTGCCACTATAGAATCTTCCGATTTGGGGTCTGGGGACAATGACACTGCTCTTAGTGACCTGTCGGATAGGTTTTGCCTTACTAAACCTTTCAATTCAGCGGGACCTGATGGCATTATACCCGCCCAGTTGCAAAACGCTTTGCATGTGTAATGTTGTAAATTCCCACAGCTTCGGATATGGTCAAGGTGACGTTCGCATCTCTCTCAGAGATTTTAGACCAATCAACCTCTCCTCATTTTTTCATAAATCTCTGGAAATTCTAGTTCGTTTCTCATTCGCGCCCTCCAGGCTTACTGTCTAAATGTCTCCACTGCTGAAATTAGGTAAGATAAAAGCATTTTTCAGCTTCCGAGGTATCTGGACGATGAGAGTAAGTGGATCTAAACATGGTCTTTTATAGGGAATTAAACAGGGAATATACTGGTATAATTTTAGATCCCTAATTTTCTGGTCTTTACTATGTAAATCAACTTCAAAGACTTCAACTGTTTATAGCTAAGATACGTTAAGGATAATATATCTATAGATATTAAGGTCGTTTCTTTAGCTCTAAAACCATGTTAAAATGAAGTCTCTACAATGAGCAGAACCCGAGAAATAATGATTTGAAGAAGTACGTGATTAGTCAGAATCACGAAAATATCGAAACATTGACCGATCATATCTCCGAGAAAAAAGAAACAAAAATTCCTCGAATACGTGTAGCTTTTTGCATATTCCTCTTTTTTATTAAAAATTGGCTTGGAAGTGTAGATGCTAAAAATTATTATTAAATAAATTGTGAGTACCGGTTGGTAAGGTCTTGAAATTGGACACATGTTTTAGCAAATTTCATGTAGTTTGCCAGCAGTTAGTTGGATCTTTCCGCGTGAGACTGCAAATATATGTAATTTCGACATTCCAAATTTTTCGAATTTCAGCTTCTTTTTTCGTAATTTCGCGAAAGGTGCTTTACGAACAATGAAAAGATCACACCAAGCATTGAGAGAAAAAAAAATATATGCAACTGTGTAATTTTTAAGTATGACTTTTTCTTCTAGGGGTGGAAAACAGAAAACACATATTAACCAAAATTCTATCACATTTAATATTTTATATTTAGAGTTTTCTAATAAGAAAGAAATCAGATGAAATTTAATGTTTCCGCCCACAAGAGTGGAGGGCGTGGCAATTATCCCTTCTTTTGATATTCTATAAAATATAAACATATTCTTACACGTCTAAAACTATTGTATCAAAATCGACTCAAACTTGTTACCTGCATAAGTCCACTAGGCGGCAAATAGAACTGTACACCTTGTTCTAATATAACACCGTGCAACAAAAACAACAAAAAAAATCTAAACACACAAAGTAATCAATATACTCACGAAACAGTGGGCTAAATATAGTAAAACTGCGTTTTTAGTTTATCTCTCTACCGTTAGGATGTTTTTTAAAAGGACTTTGTAATTTCAAAGATATGATTAATTCCAAAAATTATTTCAAAAAGTCAGTGCAATATAGAATAAAAATTTGGGTGCCAAATAGAAGAGAAAATTCTGCAGAATTAAAAAAAAAATTTTTTTGCTTAGCAAGGACGAATAGGTATTGAAAATGCCCTTTTAATTAGTTTTATTTTTTTAAGCTAATAAAGTTAGAAGGATGAATTTCGAGGATGTGGTCGAGTATATAAGAACAAACACAAACAAAAACAAATTATCGCAAAATTTCAAGGATATTGAAGGATAAAATTTTAAAAGGACATTTTCAATACCTAGTCATCCGTGTGCACCAAAAAATTAAACCCGCTTTAAGTATACAGAATATTTTCTTTAAATTGATACCCATACAGTTTCTCTACATTGCACTGAATTTTTTAAAAACTTCTTTGAAAAAATCATATTTTCAAATTTCAAAGTGCTTTTCAAAAAAATCCTGACGTCTAAGGGAAAAACTAGAAACGCAGTTCTTCTATATTTGGCCCACAGTTTTGCGAATATATTGATTTTTGTGCGTGTAAAATTTACTGTCGCATTGGGTACCTAGTATTCACAACTATTTTCATGAAAATTTTGTTTGCCTTATTTCTTTTTTTTTTAGGAAAATATAGTTCATTCTACAATGTAAACCATATAAATCAAAGTTTTTTCATGATAATAATTGCGAACGTTATAAGAATAAGGTGTACACTTTCATTTGTCGCCTAGTGTACTTATATTAGACTGACCCAATTTTACCCAATGTCATTATTTTTTTGAGGCTGATAGCTGAAAACTTTCGAATACTTGTAAAAATTAACCTGACCAAGTCTGGTTGCCAAATACAAATATTAACCCGATGCGAGTCTCCGTTTTGTTCTTTTTTTGGTTCAAAGATTTTATAGCGTGTTCAAGGAGATGGCAAGGGTAGATTTTGTAGCTAATTGACGCGCTATTAGGCTNATCGACCAATGATACTCACGATCGTAGGCCATTCAAAGATCAATCGCTGTCAAGATACGAGCAAATTTCTAAAACGGTGTTAGCTTTTCAAACATTTTTTATTTCGGTCAAATATGTCTTCGGCGTGGTCAGGCTTTTAATTTTTCGTCATTTTAGGTTTCAAAAATTTATTTTTGTCATATCATATCAGTTCATCGGGTTAATATTTGAATTTGGCAACCAGACTTGGTCAGGTGAGTTTTTAAAAGTATCAGTTTAAAAAAAATATTGACACTTTTCATTTTGTGCCGTTGTTCAGCAGCACAAATGGATTTTTTCCGTTTAAATATTTACGAGTTGATACTTATTTCGTATTTTTGCAGTCCAACACTTACTAAATCTTTAAAAAAAGTCATAATTGGAAAGCTTACAAATTTCCTCTACAGAATGACTGCAAATAATTCGGAATAATTACGTTACAAGACATATTATTGCTAAATTACGAAACACAAAATATTTAACTGGCTCTACTGAAATATATGAAATTTTGAGATGTGTCGTTATTGCAGAGGACCATCGATATGTAAACGTTTTCATTTTGGCTAGAGTGGACGGGTGCATCTAAGCGTACTCATTTCCGAAACGTTTGTCTAAAATGTCTTGAAGGTAAACCTATTTCATGTAACAGATAAATATTTATTGATGGTAAATCATGCCTTTGACTACAAAAGAAATATGTTGTTAGTACAAAATACGTAGACATACCGTGTGGTACATCAGACACAACGCAAGTTTTTTGAGGCCGAGATGAAGGCTAAAGTCACTCATACGCCACGTACACGCCCAGTACGTATCCAACAGGCAGAAATTGCCCTTTTATATGCATATACTAAATTCCTGCTGAAAATGCTATTATTTTTGTGGCAATGTTTCTATGGAAAGATTCAAAACAGAATTTGATACAATTCTAGCTAACCAAGGGCTCCATAACAAATTAAATTGGCACATTGCGAACATAAAAAGCCCAAAGATTGTATTTAAATTTGCTGACTTCACAATACACAAGCATCTATTTGTTTCAGCATATATTTATGTCTGCGTATATACATACATGCATATATATGTGCATAAACATGTACATATTTGTGTAAATATATAAATACTGATAGATTTGTATGTACAAATAAAGTTGGCATGTGCTTACTGCAAAATCATTGTCGCAGTAAAGGACATCGAGATTTATTACGATTACGTGTACTGACGTTTTGTAGCGGTGATGATAAAAAACAGAAAACATTGCGAGCATTCTTGTGAGCAAAAACGGAATACGAAAATAGTCATTCGATGGCTGACCGCAGGTTGTTGAATGTCAATACATGGGATTACTCAGTGCCTACATATATAATCGTATATAATGTAATATCCCAGCAAAAAATCTGGACAGAAAACATCTGAAATTGCATGTAGTCGTAATGGTGTTGTTCACAAAGGCATTACTATAGAAGGCCTTATTACAATTTCACTTACTTAAGGTTTATAAACAACATTGTTTTTCCGTGTCTAAGATGTATTTCGCTACTTGTACTCATTACCACAAAGAAGAATCGATGATATTTCTAATCTCTGCTCGCTTATCGGAAATATAGTTTGTAAGCGCTTATGGCCAATGACATGTCTATTTTAAAATAATGCCTTCCAGCAGAGAGAAGGTAAGCAATTCCCAATATTTTTGTTTTTATTCTACATTCATTTCTTGGTTAATCGTGCTTCTTGCTGCGATTCAAGCATGCCAATGTCTTTAAGTATGAGACGTTCATATGTAAGCTTTCACATGTGTAGGTGTATATCACAATTTTTGGACACTTTCATGACAGTGGAAGATTGGCGAAAATTTATTTGTGAATAAATTTTGCGCACGTCACCAAGGCAAAAAAAGTAAAATGAAAAGAGTAATGGCTAAAGGTAAAATGGAATTGGAAATGTATCCCTTTTTCATTACAAACTTAAATAAGAAGAAATGCAAACTAATTTCTTGGGTATAAGTTAAAGACCATGGCAAATAGATTCTGCCTGTGCATCCAGTTCTCAAGAAAAATAATTTTATATGCCATAAGTATTTTTCTCATTTTCTCTCCTTTAAATGTTTGTGCATACTATGCTTTGTGGTATGCGCTTATATTCGCTTTTAGTATAGTAATATTGTTCATATATATTACGGGTGGTGCGAATGTAGAATTTTAGACCCCCGCGGATGCGAATGCCTAAGTTACTTAGGTAAATAAAATGAAAAAGTTAGTAATTTTTCATAACGTTTATTTCATTTAGTACTTGAATTTAAGAATCAGAACATTACCTATGTTTAATAAAAAGTAATGGGAATTGCATCGGGGTTGAAAATATCGGAAGTCTCCTCTTGACTTTCATTTACACTTAAATAATCTAGCATAATATCGAGATCTATGCTTAAATGCCGCTTACAAGCCAAACCAGATGTGTCAGATTTCTCTTGCGCTTTTTAAAAAGAATTCTTCAATCTCATTGCTTTGGCTATTTCAGAATTTGGGGAACCTGTAACGTCATCAGCGTTTTTAGATTTTAGTTTTTGTAATTCATTTTAAATACTTTCATCTGCGACTGGTTTGAAAAATTGTGCTTATGGTGAGCTAAATAGGTGGAAATGGAAAATAAAATATTATTTTCCGCGAATGAAATTTTTTAATAAAATTCTGTTCTCAAGGTATTGGCTGCCAGACGAATCGGATCAGAATCATTCATTCTTTTAAAAAAAGCACCCCGTTTTTTATGAGCATTTAATTTATTGGCATCCCGGATGATGAGAGTCTCAGATAGGTACGTCATTCTTACCTAATTAAAGGTCAGACATATAGCATTTTAATTACACGGTGCTACAAAAAAAAGAAATACACCCAAAACAAAGCCTAGTGTAGGTTGGAGGTATGGTCGAGTACAACATGAATATAGTATAGTTCCAGGGATCGAACCCGCATCATTGATGTGCAAAAGTCAGAAGTGCTAACGACTGAGTTATTCACACCCTGAAATCTCTTGTTGCTAATCCATTTCCTTATTCAAACTACTATTATCACGTGCAGCTGATTCGCAAAACAAAAAATATTATTAAAAGGACTATATTCTCTTTGACGTATCTCTTTGACGTACGTCAAAGGTCAAGTAGAAGTGGATTGATAGCTCGGATATATAGCTTAAGAAATAATATGTTTAAATACACTTTTAGCAAGGTTAATAAATGACATTTGACCAGTTCTGTTACACAAATACTCCGATGGGTGGCGCCCGGGTAAAACGAAATAACGTCGCACCTCCACAGGCAAAATTTTGGTTTAATTTGCCATTTTGTTTGCCAGATATACCTTTTATCGCTGCACTTACACAACATTACATTAGTTTTAAAAGTCCCATTCGCAAAAACAAATGCGCAGCTTTTGCGAAAAGGGTTGCCACCTGTTCAGAAATTAAGCTCAAATTATTTAAAAAATTAAATCAATTGTTACAATATGGGTACCAATAGAAATAGTTTTGAAAAGGTTTCATATCTTAACTACGTGTAGGAGGCTTGCCACTTGTTTAAAAATTGAATTTAAATTTGAAATAGGTAAAGGAATTTGCTAAGGAAGGTTGCCACGTGTTTAAAAATAAATTTCAAAATAATCCATCAGATACTTTAAGTATTTATAACAACGTCGGACGAAAAATATTTAAGGAAATTTTAGTTCGAAAATACTGTTTGAGAGGGTTGCCGCCTGTTTTGAAATTCGTATTATACATGAAATTTTAAAATATGGGTATCAAACGAACGAGTATTAAGAAATCTTTGAATTGAACATTAAGAGTTTTTAAAGGTGTCTAAAGAGTGCTGCCACCTGTTGAAAAAAATCAATTCAAATTATTTAATAAGTTAAATGGATTTTCAAAAGATGGGTATCAATCGAAATGGGTTTGAAAATAATTTATTTCTGACTTGTATATAGAAGAGTTGCCATGTGCTTAAAAAATCAAATTGAATTTAATTCATCAGTTTATTGAAATATTTATAACAATTCCAGATGATAAAAAGATTTTAGTTTGAAAATACTTTTGAAGAGGTTGCCACTTGTTTGAAAAGTTGAGTTTCATTGACTTATACACAACCTACACAAATGAAGCATCGAAATATTGCTGTCAAACTAAAGAGATTTAAGAAAACTTTAGGCTGATAATATTTTTTATTAGGATTACCATATATTTTTTTGAAGGTCATCACATCTGCACCGTTATTACAAATAAATAAATAAATAAATAAAATGAGAAGTCACATTAAAGTACCGGGATTCTATGTAGACGTGCAATAAGATTTTATTTTGTGAAGTTAGAAACTTCTTAGGGGTCCAGGGAGATTTGAAATTTGATGAAATGAAGTCCGACGCTAAGCGAGACCTCTCATCACTCAGAAATGGTTTTGATGAATCATTAGGAATATTTTTTGAGATTTTGAATAGGGTTTAACCTTTTCAAAAAGTTAAATTCAATTTTGACGTTTTAACGCCATGAGGGTTAACTAGTATTTCAATATTTACATTATCTTATCAATTTACTTAAACAGAAAATTTCAAACAGGTTTTAACTCTTTACTTTTTTTCTTTCTATATTTTAAGTTAGACCTCTAGCAATACATCGGTGGAATCTGCATTCAATTCCATGAGTTAGTTTTCGAGTGATGTGCGTACAAACATACAGACGAAAATTCAAATTCGTCGTTCTGGACCTCCTTCATCATTTCCACCACTCTGCCTCCAAAATTTATAAGAGACTGGCAACATCAAAAGTATAAACAGGTTTTAGGTTGCCTGTCCTTCAGCACAGATCCGAAACCCTTTAGGAGTGAGCATCAAACAAACGCTGGGAAATGAACCCCACAGGGCAGTAGAAACGCCAAGGCGAAAATCTAGGAAACTTAGGATTTTTTCACTCGAGAAGATTGTGCAGTAGACTGGTTCAAATAATCCACTATTTTTTTTAAATCCTCGGCGGTATATCTTCGGGACAGTGAAAAAGACTTCTGCCAAAAGCGCAGCCTTTACTTTTTAGATTTAGAGGTCGCTTATCGCGAATTACTATTTTCATACAAATAATACGGCGTCTGATATTTCCCTTTTTTTTGCTGCCACCCGTGTACTTCATGATCCGCTCACCTAATGAAGCATTTGTCAATCTAAGTAATATTGTAAGGATTGTAGGCGAACTCGTATATCAGCATAAACATACGAACATACATGCTGTCAAAGTGAGAGGATGTAAAAGTTCGAGCTCAGTTAAATAA
>NW_016161515.1:0-11608 GCF_001687245.7 Rhagoletis zephyria
AAGATATCCACTTAAATTTTTTTCGAGTTAAAAAAGTATACTCAGGATCATAGAGACACACACACCGAGATTTTCAAATCCACGAAGAAAGGTTTTATAAGAGGCTTAGAACTAAAATGTAGAAGTCGAAAAGATGTGATTCTGCTCACACCATGTGAAAAGAGATTTGCTTATATGGGGAGATACAAGACGAGGCAGGTTTTCGAAAGCCATTATTTGTTATATTTTAATAATTTTTGTTGTATTTTTCCAGGCAATTGATACTACAGGCTTTGGCAAACTTAGTCATGGAGCGATACTCAGTTGAACAATACGTAAAACTAGAGACTTTGATGCCGATTTTTTCAAAAAAGAAAGAGCGATGAGGCTCGTTTTCAGGTCAGACGAGACCTGAGGAATAGAAATATTACTACCGAAAGTCTCATAGTGTGCTCCGATACTCTCCAACTCCAAGCAGCGAAAGAAGAGAATTTTCAACCGTCTTTGTTTTCCTGGAACTATTTTGTGGTCTCCGCTGGTCTTCTTTAATTTCTGTTTAGGTAAAGTCCGTAACCATACCGACTCCCCAATATTCTTTATAGTTCAAATCCTGAAATCTAGGACTTAGGTAGAGTCAATTCGATCTCCATCAAATCACATCCTCTCCTCTTGCAAGCAGCGTTTAAATAAATATTGTGAATAAATGGGATAAAAATACTTAGCTCTACAAAAATATATTTTTAAACATAAAATTGTATCCTAATTGTATGTTAATTTCTGTATGTCCATGAAAATATACATACACTTACATATGCACCTACGTAAGTATGTATGTATGTATGAATGTGGGCTTATGCGAACCATACAATTCGCACCGGTCTGTACGGCAAACCAAAATGTTGAATGTCCAAATGTAAACATACCGAAAGATATGTACAAAGTGCAAGGTGATAAATCAATGAAGCAGATAAATTGAAATCAACGAAGAAATAATTCAACACAGCACAACAAATAAGCCGTCAGAGGTACAAATGTGAAGGCATCATATTATACATATACATATATCTACATATCTACATAGATACATAACCATATACTCCAGCGTCAGTGCATCTCACCTCAGGCAATCGGAACTAAGTGAATTGCACATCGATTTATATGAATGTAAACTACATATTTACATGTACTGTGCGAATATTGACTTACGACGTGTTGGAAGGTGATTGCACTAGCACACACACACACACAAAGCCCAACACATTTGGGATATTTAGTGCAGTGTATTTACGGCTTATATATATTTTAAAAGAACATGGACAAGAACCAATGCATGTGTAGTTGTGTTAGTACTATTCATATAGACAAATTTGTAGTTGCAGCGATACAAATATTTACTTACCTGACTTAAATGCAAATAAATTCAAAATTGCTAAGCAAATACGAGCTGAACCTAACAAACGGCTACGGTCAGACGATTGTTGTCATCACATCCATTTTGGCCAATTGTATAGTGTATAGCGTGTTGTTGTTGGTCGAGCCCATTTTAGAGGTTAAGTGGAAGCTAGTGTGGTGTCCCCAGTATAGATTATTTCGTAAGATGACGCTGATGCAGCGTGGCAGTGAGTAGCCGAGCAAATGTTTGTGTGCAATTGGATTTCAATGTCGGACACTCCTGTTGAACCGCAGCAATGCGGGCTAACACAATGCAAATAGATTTGGTCAACAATTGAAGCAGAAGCAGAAGCTAAAGGTAAAGCGGAAGCTGCAGCAAGAACAGAAGTGCAAGTCAGTAGTGAGTTGTGGAAAATGAGAAGGGCGCATGGTGGGCACATGGTTAGGGCGATTGAGTTAGAGCAGGTTGCAGAAGGCGAGGATGCGAAGAGAAGTGGAGTGGATTATACTTAATGTATTTATTTAGCTATATGCGTATATTTAATCCACAATGTTCCAAAACTTTTGGCTAATATGTAAGGACCTATTCGGTGCAAAGATGAATGAGCTACATATCTGCCTATGCATTCAATTCACATAATAATGGAGCAAAATAGTTGAGAAGAATAGGATTAGTAGGAAAGAGATTAGGAAGAATGGTAGCAAAGCATGAGCTACGTAATGACAAGTATGGAATTGTTCATTTTGAATTTGGAAAAGGTATGATTTGTTACTCTTCATTTCATGAAAGCTGTTCGAGTTTTTTCAAGACTTTTTTTGTGATCTACCAGGACTTATCGAGGCTATAACGCCGTTTTTCGGAATGTTTCGTGAATTATCGTGTTTCGTTACGGATTCTTCGGGAATTTGGTTTAACTACATTAGTTTTGGATTTTATGAGTGCCTAAAAAATGATAAGCCAAAGTTACCGTATTTGCGTTCCCAAAAAATAACAAGCGAGTTTTGCCCTTAAAAATAAAAATTTGAAATTAAAAAAAAAAAAATTCATATCTTTTTTAGATTTCCGAAATTTTTTGGTTCTTTTTGCTCAAATCTTTGCATAACTTTTCTAAATTTTCAAAGTTTTTTCAGTTCTTCCTACTAAAACCTCTTAATAATTTTTCGAATTTTTTGAGACCCATCGTGAGTTATTCAATAATATTTGGAGTTCTCGTGGAACTTTCCGCCAGAATAGGTATCTATTCCTACCGGCACATGGACATGAAACTACCGACAGTAGTGAGAGGGCCATTTCCTTAGAGAATTACAGGCATTCGAAGGCCGGAAATTACCGAGAGGTGTATCAATCGGGTCAGACAAAGAAGAAGAGGTCAACAATCAGGCAAGACAGGGACTCTTGGAATGGTCGGATGGGTCTCCAAGCCAGTCCAGGAAAGAAGACAGAAAATTCGATAGTGTGCGTCGTGATCAATCGCGCAAGCAGGCCGCACTCGTCGATGAGGTGCTACCTACACTGCGCCTCCTCAGAACCAAAGAAGCAGGCATTACCGCGTTAACGATTTTTCAAGACAGGCGCACCGGCGAAACCGCCCCTACTGAAAATCGGCAGAGCGGGTATCATTGCAGAGATCAGCCAGCGAGGGTAGTAGTCTCGTCCTACGCTTTTGATTTGATTTGAATTTAAGACCAAAACTAATTATTTTATAATTTACCGGCATTATTATTTTCCAAACCATTTTCCCCTCTCCAAACCATTCTACCGCAGACAGTAGTCCACCCCTTTGTTTCCATATTTTGTATTGATTTTATACACGCATCCAGTCGGCTACCGTGGTATTATTATTTACTCAATGACTTACATTTGCACTGTTCCAGTGACGTTGCACTCAATGCTAATCAATGAGCAATTGTCCCCTTTGTGGATCAACTACCCAGTACGCCCTGTGCTGTGCCATTGCAGTTCTGCTGCTACTCCCAAAACGTAATCGCTCGATTCAAATCTCACATTGCAATCAATAAATTGTTAACGAATGACGTTAGTCGAAAGGGTTGAGGCGATATATAAATACATATTCATGTATGTATATTTGTTTGCGGAAGTTGCGCATGTACATACATGTGTACGTACATACGTTTGGAAGTCCACTATGCATATGCACGTGTTAGTTTTTGCGTTTATGTCCTTTGGTCATTTCTAATTTCCGTTTTAATGTTCAATAGCAACATTTGACCCTGTTTACGAACAGTCCAGCTCATACTACCGACTGTGCCATCTGAGTAATCCCTGCTGAACTACTTGTCCCCCTTTTCAGTGGTTTCTGTGCGTGTGTATGTGCCTTCTTCCTTGCTCCATAAACCTGCAATTTTAAGTGCAATTTAACTAATTGGCTCAGTGTTTCAGTGTCCTTTTTGCTTATTTCTTCATATATGTGCACATGTCCTCATTGCATAATATCATATACCTTTGTGTGCGTGTGTGCGATATTATAAATAGCAACACCTTAATATAAGGAAAGTCTATTGCGAATCTTTATTGCATGCTTTATAGCTCAAATGCTTTTAAATATGTAAGGATATGTAAACACATCAAAGAACAAAGATGCTGGTGCCCAAATATCTAATGGAAATGCTGTTTAAATAGAAATGAAATATTTGTCTGGTCGTCTATAAAATATTTACATTTTCTTAGAGACTTTGCTCGCAGACTTTGTTATTTGAATAATTCTTTTTGAATAAATTTCAACCTTACATCAGCAAAATTTTAAAAAATATAAACGGTCAGACACGAAAGCAATTCTTTAGTTACCCAGTGTAACATCGCATATATTTAGGGCGTAAAGTTATCAAAAACACTAAAAAATTGATAAAAGTTGGTTATCATTTTCTTATGTCGATTTGGAGCTAATTAATTATTCAATAATATGTTTTACATGACAGCCAATAAAATTTGTGTAAGACCCGTTGGACCCAATTTTTTAAGTTTTACTTGTTAATAAATTTTTTTTTTTTTTTGCAAAAGTGCAGAGAAACGTTCACCAAAATTTCAAATATTTTTTCAGAATTTTTAGAAAAATTTTAGATATCCAATTTTATAGCTCATTCAATTTTAGTGAAAGTTTCAATTAGCTAAGAACAGTGTTGTCGCATCAAATATATTTTTTCTACCAAAATGACGACACAAAATCTGCCAAAATTTAAATACCACTCCAACCGTTTCGGGCAAGGTCGATTTTCGAAGAGAAAGCCCTAAATTTTGGAAAGCTCTAAATTTGCATCACTTTCGTGTGAAAAATTCCGGTCCAAGGAAGAGGAAGCTTCATAAACGGTGGCAAAACGAAGTTTGACTATCAGCCTAATTTCCTCTCAGCGAACGTAAATCTCTGGGGAGTAGATCTTTTAAATATAAACTCTTTGGGAAAATATTTTTGCCTGCAATTATGGGAAATTAAATTTTAAACAGAACTCTCCGGCATGCATATTTGGGAATTTCGCTACGATGTGCCCGTTGCAAGTAGAACGGAACTATTTTTGATGAAGCGCTTCCCGTCAAAACGGATTCTAATGCAAAAAGTTATGTATTTATTTAGACCAATTGAAAAGCCGACCAGAATTGTTTAACAGAAAAAGTACTGTGCTTCATTATGACAACTCCGAACCATACTCAGCTGAAAACAGTCGCACATAAGCTTTGAGGTGACCTCCTGCGTGTTTAAATAGAAAACGTCTTGCGCGCTTTTTTGGACTCGGAATTCGCTGAGCTTGACCTGCGTAGATTTCACTTCTGTTATATTCAATCAGACGGCGTAGCATGTGTTGGAATAGGCTTTGAAGTGGTTTCTTAATCCAATTTGCCAGTTATATACCACTAATTGAACGTAATGTAATGTATTTAAATTTAATTTGATTGAATTTAATTTCATTTCATTCCATTTCGTTCCCAATCACCTCATTTTATTCCGTTCCGTTGCATTCCTTTCCATTTCGTTTCGTTTTATCTTCATTAATTTAATTTAACTTTATTTTATTTTTCGTTTTTCAAGTTGCAAAGGCACTCGCATTGCTTCTACATTTTTCTCGGTTTAACCGCTTATTAAAATTGCAAAAGATATGCCTCTACTGAACTATTAAAAAAATTACTACGAGCATCAACATACAAAGGTAAATGCCCCAAACCCTCTCCTTTTGCCCACTACATTTTCAGGTGAGTTGAGAGTGGAAAGGAAAAACTTTAACGACCATGTCATACGCTCGTAAAATTTGTCGCATCAAAGCATGCTCTTTTTAGAATTTATCCATAGCTGTAAGTGGGGTGGTCCGACAGCTAAAGGTTGAAATTGTGTCGTTAATGTGCCACTCTATGACCACTTCGCGTCAATGCAACTGACCCCACTCCCGAGGTCTCACTTTGCTTTTGTAGTATTTATAACGAAAATGTAACCCTTTCACGTCATTACCTCCAACCACGTGCGGTAGTGCTCCCTTCCTTTGTCTGTTGGTTTTGCACTTGCCTATGCTTGGGCCTCCGTCGCGCCAGTCGAAGTACGTAATTTCACATCAATTTTCGGCTAAATAAAATGCAACATTTTATGAATTGCGGCAAATAGCTGGGTTGTGTAAGAGCGTGATAATGTGTGCGTGTGTGTGTGTGTGTGTGTGTGCGTTGAGCTGCAGGCATATCAACAGAAGGAAATCAACAAGGATGCTATAGTTAATCCATACTAGTTAGTGGTGAGGTTGTAATTCGAGCCAACCGTTAAGCCATGTTGTCAGCGAGTGAATTTGTTGTGAGATGCGTTGATAATGCCTGTGTGATCCAGGTTCGTCGATATGCACTTGGTATGTAGTTGTGAGGTTATGTAGCTGATTGTGTTAACTCTTAGCACTCTTCGGCTCACCCTTTTGCGGCGCAGCTATCTGAGCATGGGTCAGTTGCTTATCTTTTTCCACTATAAAACTATTATTTTATTTTACTTTTTGCTTGTTTTTCACGACCTTTTTAATAGTTAACGAGACTACATTAAATACGTTTGTGGTGGTCGTTATGCCTTTTTTATTGTTATATAATTTGTGCTCTTTTTTCTATTTTTTATACCCTATTTAAGTACATAGATATATAAATATGTATGACCTTAATTTTATGTTTTATTTCATACTAAATACTTTTCATGGTGAACGACACTATTTGTATTATTTTTAGAAATGGGTTTCCCAATGGTAGACATCACGATGATACTTCTTTAAAGAACTTTGATTTGAAGATATACACTTGGAATTTCTGCGGCCAATTGGAAAAGAAGAACGAGGTGTCCAAAGATTTGTTCAGTGCCCGCTGCCCCAGTCGCTATATCAAAATCGTATTAGATATACATAAATTCGATGACCGTCGCTGCGGGAGAATCGCTCAGTAGAGTTGGACCTGTCGGGAGTCTTCTACAATATTTGCAACGCCATACTAATAGGGAGAAGATGAAGGTGAATTACGCAGTGCAATATTCAACAAGTAATTATTGAGCAAAAAACAAAACGGACTAAGTTTATCGTTAATTTCTTCATGATCCGATGATTGGATTTAAACCAAGTTATTATGGGGTTACCTGTAATACCTTTCCTTTAAAAAAAGAATAACTGAAATCGGTTAACGTGGTCCAAAGTTATGCGGTAACATATATATAAAAAAAATATTCCGACGAATTGATAACCTCCTCCTTTTTGTGAAGTCGGTTAAAAAACTAATGGAACCCCTTCATAGGGTCCACTAAAATGAAAAAAATGCAAAAGTAAAAGTTAAAATTTATAAAAAAAAAATTTCACGAAAATTATTTTTTTGTTTGGAATTTGTAGAAAAATTTTAGTTATGCAGTCTTATAGCCCATTAAATTTGAGTGCAATTCAAATGGTCCAATCGCCTTGGTTTTTGTATTTTTATTTTTTTTGCCTGACATTCCGAGCACGCTTTGTGATTATGGAAGAAAATGCCTAGCGAAGTCAAAAAAATATAAAAGCTTATAAAAAAGATCAAAATCAAAGTGAACTTTTTGCCACTTGAATTGCATACCTAAAATTTTTCAAAAGATTAAAAAAAAAAAAATTTAATTTTGGTGAAATAGCTTTTATAATATTTCAAGTTTTTTTGTAAATTTTTTATTCGTTTTGGAGAACCCTACATTTTTTTTTTAAATAGGTTTTATTGTATAAAATTTATTAGCAGAAGAAAAGGACTTTCTTTCCACTATAAAAAATTAACAAATTAAAATCAAAAAATCAGGTCCCTTTCGAATTTTGTAAGCTTTCATTAAAAAAAAACATCTACAAAATCGGTTAAAAAATGAAGGCTCTGGACCACTTCTAACAAGTTTTAGACCACTGTGCGGCGGTAATAATTGCAAATATTTTTATTACCAATTTTTTATTATTTGTGCGACCCAAATAAGTATTTTCTTTGATTCAACGTTGCTTTTAAAGATAAATTTTAAAAATAAATAAATAGTATACATTGATATTTTGTGAGCATAGATCTCCAACTTCAAACAGACCTAAAAAATGGTCACCAACTTTTCCAAATCCCTTGGGTCTTTTGCGTCATTTCGCTGGCTCAATGAAAGGCAGTTGGTCTATCTTCTCCAACTTTTTGAACTTTGTTACACTGAATCGCTGGCCAATCTTCAACTAACGCAAGTATTTATATGTGGGCCATTCCAGTCAAAACGGATATATCCAAAAATGGTAGACCTATCATTATTTTTAAGAGGTGAAAAGTTAGTATTTTATGTAGAATCAAAAGCTATGTGTTTCTTATAAAATAAGTAATTTTTCGGTACAAAATCTTCAATTCCCGACCAGTTTCTAAAAATTTTCCTGTGAATTACTTATAAAAATCCAGATAAGCGACAAAAACCATAACTAAAGATCAGTATATATTTAAGTTTTTGCGGTCGCTTAATCCGAATTTAAAGTCAGAGTGGAGAAATTCAAAATGGAGGATCAATATGGGGATCTACCATTTATCACAAAAATGTTAAATTCAAACGTACATACATGGCGTATGAGTAACATTCTCATCTCGACTGAGTAACTCATACGACATGGATGACCCATATGTATATCGAAGCTCTTTCAAACAAGTTTCCCTGATCTCATTTTCTCACGATTGCTCAATATTAGCCCCTAAAAATGCACAGAAAACCTGTATTCAAAAGTAACCTTTCCGATCTAAATAGCTTTTTTATTACTTTATCTTGTTTCCCCTTAGAAAGTTATTTTTGAAAGTTATTTTTCCTTCTCCGTGTAGACTACCGCAATCGATGACATCTTTAGTTTATCAGCAATAACATCACCAGAACACCTCGATCGAATCGCTTTCCTCAAAGCTGTAAAACCTTATTGGGAATATACTAGGTAATTAGCTGGCCAAACAACCAAGTTAAGAACAGAAGGCTCTTCTAAATATGCCAGAGCTTATAGACGATCCTAAGAGCCCATTTCCACTAAAAGCTTAACTGTAGTTAAGAGCCCAGATATCTCTTAAGAATTTTGACATGGGGTGACCGGCAAGGTTTATTTCTTACTTTTGTTTGCTTGAATTTAATATAAGCAATTATTCCCTTCGAGTGGTAATCTCCAATTTTCAATAGGCATAAACTGCAGTTAAAGCTTAGTTGATTAACTATTAAGCTAAATTTAAAATCCATGGTCTGGGCACTGCAGCAGATTATAATTCTACTTATTACAGCTTTGCGCCATCATACTCAACTTTCGATCCTCATGTGAAGTTTTCACGATAATTTCCCACGATAATTTCCCAGCGACGATCAGTAAGAGCTTCTAACCCACGAGTGACTGTATAAAACCTGAAGAGAGCTTTTAAAAGCTTCTTTCGCTTTTTCATAAATAATCTTGCAAGTTAGTGTTGCATACTTTTAGGGTCGCCATTCACTAAAGTAGGTAGCTAGTAGTTAAGTCGCACGTCATTTATGTAATTTGGAGGATTTGTTTTAACAACAAAACTACATATTTTTTCATGCATAAACATTTATTTTAAGCCGGAAAACTTTGCCAGTAATTATCAAGGCTCGCATTTCGGCGCTTATTAATTAAAATCGTCCACTTTGATCGTAAATCACTGGAATTCAGATTGAAAATTTTCATCAGAAATTACAAAATTAACAAAAGCAGAATGTAATAAGCGACCTGCGTTAATAACGTGCAGTGCATAAAATACCTAAACTGCCAAAGAATTTTCTAATATTTAGGTTTTTGTGCAAAATTACGTATACCGCCTGGTCGGCGGAGCTGCGTTGTGGTGCGAGGGAGTTGCTTGCTAGTCGATAACAACAGAGTCTCCCATAGTTGTTGTCTATGTTTAAATACTACCTATATTCTGCCTCGTTTTTGTTGTGACGGCCTTTGTTGCATAGACAAAGTCACGCAACGGGCGTGTAAATGTCACTGCCACGCCCTATCAATGCAACAACCGATAAACTAAAGTAGCTCATGGCGTTTCGGCAGCTCAGCCATGCACACACACACACACACACACCTACACAAAAGTGCATACAAACAGGCGTAAAACATGGTTACAGCAACGTTTACTACAAAACGACGACGCCACTGGATTTAGTAGTTTACACTGGTCTGCCTGTTGTTTGGAGGTGATGAAAATATGCCTGTTGACTACATCACACACATTGTCTATCGAGTTCTATCGACATTACCGCTGTTGTGTGTGGTTGCATTTGTTGTAGCTGTGCCTATTGCTGTCGCTGCTAATGCACAAACAATAAATTTGAACACTCATTGTCAGCTGAAATCAAAAACATAACTCAGCGCCCAACTAAGCCAGTGCCTTGTCGCTGCGCTTGATCTGCTCTTCCACATGCGCCCTCACTCCAGCTTTGCTGCCCACTTATCTACATACACACATATGGACATACGTATGTAGGTTGTAATAGGAGGTGTGGTTGCTTAAACGAGCATTTGCTGCAACAATCCAAACAGCAATGTGCCAACAATGTGTCAGCAACAACAAATTTACCAAGTGCAATTGTTTTGTTTCATGTGTTGGCAGCATTTGAAATACATTTACTTACAATACATTTGCGGCAAATGTAAGCGCACGCACTTGCAATGAAACGCAAGCAACGACAGCAACGCTGAAGCTCGCTGCAGCATCGCTGTTGCATTTGACTATGACTACGGAAATTCGCATGTTTTGGCTTTGCAAAGCAGCACGCCCAGCACGCCCAGCTGCCACACAACTACATACATACATACAGACAAGCGGTTTAGCCGCACACAGCTACATACATGGCACAACTAACCGAATACAGTCGAATTTACTTTACTTTCGCATTGGTGGTGTTGCTCTTGCTGTTGTTGCTGTTGTTGCTGTTGCTGCCTCTACACATGCCAATGACTTCCGACATGCAGTTATTTGCCGCTTGCTGCCTGGCAGCTGCCATTCACCACTACGACCACTACCACGGCTGTGAGCCGCCACACACCTCGTTCCATGTTGCCAGCGATTTCGGTGTCACTACTTTCTCGTGAGTTTGTTGCATGTTGCAAGCTGCGTTTTGCTTGTGGCTGCTGCATTTTGGCGTTGCTTGTTGGATTTGTGTTTGCTTTTGGCTTATTTATTGTTTGTTTGTCTGCCATCATTGCGGGCTGTTGTTTATATCTGTGTTATATCATTTGCATACTTAAATTTTCGTTTTGTTTGGTGCTAATATGTTAAATAAGAAGGACGCTACTTTAATAAAATTATTTTTATTTATGTAATATTTTTTTTGCCAACTTGGCACATATTTACATACTGATCTATTATTTTTATTGCCCAAATAATAGACATAAGAACGATTATAAGAAATGTAAACATAACAAAACTGTCAAAGCTAAACTTCAAAATGGGGGGGATTGCCAGATGAATGTACGTAACCAATGTTATCCAAGACACGAACCATCATATCGGCATAGGCACGAATTGACAGTGACAATAGGGAAACGCCCACACTTACACACGATAAAAGAATCGGTGGTCACATACCACGAGGCTAGGGAAATATTCTTCCTTTCCCGAATTGGACACGGAGCGAACCACACGCATCAGCCCTCGCAAGAACGGAAGTAATCTTAACCAAATAATTAAACTGGGTTAAAAGCTGGCGACATTCAGTTAGTCGATATTCACCCATATCTAATAAAGGGAAATCGACTGAGCCCAAACATAAGGAAAAAGGCT
>NW_016161515.1:14965-24357 GCF_001687245.7 Rhagoletis zephyria
TAAAATTTCAAAATCAAAAGTTATCAAAACAAATTCTATGGGACTGAGAAATATTATTTTCTACTTTTTAGTCCATTTATAAAAGCGTTGTATATTAAAAAGTTTTTTTTATATTATTTATTTTTTTTATGGTGGTAAAAACGAAACATCAAAATCAGTATTATACGATCCAAATAGTGACTCACCAATAAAGCGGTTTTTTATTACTGTAAGCCGTTTTGTTTTCTTTGCGAACGGTATTTCTTTGATATAGGAAAGAAACAATGAAAAAAGGCGTAACTGATTGTAAATGACCACCTTAGTTTTTATTTTTTTATTCTATTTTGGCCTGAAAAATTTTGTCAACATAAGCGTGGCTTTCTATTATAATATTGTCCCTCCGAATTTTCCTGAACGTCACGTGATATTAACATTAGTTGTTTTGCTTACCTAAGTGCATTGCAGTTAAAAGGCGCAAGAAGTTGTTGATCGAACTACATAAGAAATAACTTAATAAAAGTAACTATTTTGTGTTTCTAAGTGAATCTATCATTGCACCATAGTAAATACAGCTAAATATTTTTTGAATGACACCCAGTTTTTAAGCAGAAAAAAAACTAAAAATAATATAAATACTGTATGTTTATCACTTAAGGAGTTTCAATGATTTCTTTGTTTTTAAATTTTCGTGAAATAAGACTCTTGAAAAAAGTGAAATATTTCCATAATAACACTTTAAGGTGAAAGAGGATTTTTTAATTAAATAGCTTATTTCTCAAAAACTGTTCAAATGGCATATATAGGAAATAGTTGCCGAATAAAGATTAAAAAAAGCTTGCCTTCGAAGAAAACCGTGACATGAAATCATGAAAAATATCATGAAGAAGGTGGAAAAAATTTCAACGTTAGCTTATCCGATAAATGAGATTCAAAGTGGTATGCAAGTGTTTAAAAAGCATGCATTTAATGTTGCAAATCAGAACCATGCTTATCGGTAAGTATACTTTTTTCTAAAAGTTTCTAAACTTATTTAGTCCTTTAGCTTACTTTTAAAAAAGTGAAATTCTGGAAAATATTTTACAAAAACGCGAAGTTACGAAAAAAAATTTATTATTGAAGAGCATGAAAGCAGTTTCGTACTCTGCAAATAAATTTCAAGTCATTAAACGAGACCAGAGAAAAAATTTGCCAATCTTAAAAAAAAACACTTATCATGTACACTTCGTGTGGAAATTACTCATATACATACTTACATATGTAGATAAATGATTGGAAACTAGCAGACCATAAACTGCAACCACATAGGCCGAATAGGTCCTTAGGGTTACAGAACAATTTGCAGCCTTTATAGCATATTTTTGAGCCTGGTTCAATGCCGAGGGGTATACCTGGCCTTTTAACGAATTGTAGAAATACTCTTGGCAGCTTATGCACGGCCGGTTCTAAATCCTGCAGCTGTATACGTTCGCCACCCACCACCAACCGCTATTTCAAGTCTATATAAGCCCAAACAAGATATCACGTGTGGATGCACATATGTCTTGGGTTCGAATGGCCCCAAAGTATTGAATGTTATTGCAATTCCTACGGCTATGTTCTGCCAAATTAAATCTGGGCTTGAAAATCCTGATATGAGAAAAAGATTTGCTGTCCACTCGGTCTTCATTGCACTCGCTTTTCTGTTTGAAAAAATGCCACAAACTACAAATATTTTTATACACTTTTTTGAAAACCTCAAATGCAACTGATTTCTGGACCAACAGACTTTGTCGAACCAGTGAAACTATGCAAAATACGATTGGTATACTCACTATGAAATCAGTAATATTTTGATGAAAACACGTTTTGCCGCACTACTGTGTTACTGTTTATTTCGCAACGAGTTACGCACTCAACCATTTGCCGAGAATGACAACATCAAACCGAAAATTTTGATTTATTATCCGACATAACTGCTGTTGACGGCTGAGCGGAGCGTGGTGTAGCTAGTGTGTGCATATGAAATGGAAAGGAGCATAACAGAAGCCAAATGCTTGCTAACCAAAATCAAAAACCCAACAGCAACAGCAACAACAACAACAGCAATCATATTCTAATATACAAAAAATATTAACCAAAAACAAGCAGCTTTGTGCAACAAATGCCAATGTGCAGCTATAATTTTTGGCTGGATTTTGACATCAGTTCCGTCCAGCTGAGTTGAGTTGAGTTGAGTTGAGTTGAGTTGTTGGCTAAATTGCAAATGTAATACTGCAGCAACTGTGCAGCAACCACAACCGCGCAACCACCATCACATTGCCATTTAAAATGTGGCCTTCATAGCCAAAAATGCATTCTCTGTAAGCATGCGCGTGTGTGTGTGTGTGTGCGTGTGTGTTTAGGTCACTTCGCCCATTTGCCCATATACAATTCGCATTAGCGCAGTTCATGATTGTCGAAGTCTGTAATGAAAGTATAAATTACATTTAAACGATGTACGAGGAGGACGAGGAGGAGGAGCGCCTGTAATCGCAGAATCAAGTACTTACAGTAAATAGCATATTTTTGGTACGGGCTGTATCTGTCGGCGACCACTCAGCTGTTCACTCGCTACTCACCAATCGCACCAATTCGTGCACATTTTGCTGATTTAATTCGGGTTTTTATTGTTGGCCACAAGTTTTAGCAGCACAACAGCAGTGTGGTTGTTTTGTTTTTGCGCATTTGGTTGCTGTTGGTTGGTGGTTGTTGGTTGTTGCTGTGGTGCGGCATAAATTAGGTTAGAATTACAATTTGAATATGTTGACGACTGGAAAAACAATACATTTCATGCACACACCAACGCACCGTCGCGAAAATCGTCAAAACATTTGTGGCGTTGATCGAAAAACTGTACATTGCGCTTAAATTGCGCTCAGTTTGTATGTGCAGGTGGGCTTAGGGATATGTGTGACTGTGCTTGCGGAAATGGAAAATAAACAAGCCGCAACGCTGCCCTTTTACCACACTCACTCCGCTTTAGTGGATATTTCGTTTTTTTTTCTCTATGGTCATTGCTTGCATTTATCATTTTTCAATTTTTATTCGCGCAGTTAGCATTGTTGTCATGGCCAACATAGTTGCTTGTATCGGCCTCATCATGCTTAACATGCTTTCTAATGGTCAAAAAGCTAGGAAAGCAACACCAGATGGGGCACGTTTTTTTTTTTTAACGAGGTTATGAAAAGTACATAGTTAAAATCATAATAAAATAACTCACTTGTGGTACAATTCAAACAAAAATTGTTTCGGGTATATCCTTGTATCAATGGCTGATTGACGAAAACATTTAGATCAAAGATACATATGTCCTAGAAGAAAGGATGTTGTAATATCCTACAACCAGTTCTTAGTCTTGCGGAGATCGATATGATGTTCTATCCAAGGAACAATTGAGCTTATACGGCAATTCTGGCAACTGTACTTCAACTCACCCCAGTCTTTCGAAAGACAAAAGTTTTTTTCTTCAAAGAAAAATTTATACTTATGTATTTTGTTTAAATACATTTAATTTTTAGATCTGTCAATAAATCTTTCGAAAAACTGAAAAGAGTTTTTAAGATAGTAGGATGGACAATTGTAATATGAAAGACTTTTCAGTCTTTCGAAAGACTGGGCGTGAATTGAAGTACAGCTGCCAAAATTGCCGTATAAGTTCAACGTCATATCGCACAAAAAATTAAGAAAATAAGTTCCAAAAAATATTTTTCGTGCTGAAATAATAAAACCTAAAAATTAAAAAAAAAATTAAATTAAAAAAAGGAAAAAATACCTACAAAAAATAGGAAAAAATCCTAGTAATTAAGTAAAATTAAAAAAAAAAATAATATTTCTTTTTGAAATATTGTAATCTAACAATTCAAAGGAAACTAAACAAAAGAATATAAAATTGAAAAAAGGAATAAAATACGTTCCCAAGAATTAAATGAAATTAAAAACTTATTCCTGAAAGAAAACAAAATAAATAAAGGAAAACAGTTACAAAAAAAAGTTCCCAAAAATTACATAAAATGAAAAAAAATATGTTCAAAATAAAACTAAATGAAAAAACAAAAAAAAAATATTATTTCTTCAAACAATAAAATATCTTATTTTTTATTAAATTATACAATTTAGCAATTAGAAGAAAGAAAAATAATAATAAAAAATAAAAAAAGGTGTTTCTTTTTTTTCTTTTTAAAATAATATAATCTAAAAACTTTAAACTAAATTTAAAAAAGGTATTATAAAAAAAAATAAGTTTCTAAAAATTAAATAAACTTAAAAAAATATTTTTCTTGTTCAAACCATAAAATCTAAAAATTTAAGGAATATTAAATTACAAAATAAAAATAGAATAATTAATAAAAAAAGAGTTTGTCTTTACAACTAATCTATTCAAAAAAAGAAAATTAATAAAAGTAGGATGTAAAATGATTTCCAAAAAAATAAAATTACAACTTATCTAAAAATTAAAAGGAAAATTAATTAAAAAAATTAAAAAAAAAACTTAAGTGAGATTAAAAAATGAAAATTTTTTCTTTTAAAACAATAAATACGAAAAATTAAAAGTAAATTAAACTAAAAAAAATAATTATTATTACAATGAAAAAATAAGTTCTGATAAATAATATAATATAAAAAATTTTTCCCTTTAAAATAATATATTCTAAAAACTAATAAAAGAACAAAACAAAATGAGTTCTTAAAAATTAAATTACAACAAAATCTGAAAATTAAAAAAAAAAACTTAATTGAAAAAAGAAAAAAATATTTAAAACGAGAAAGTAAGATAAAAAAAATAATTTTTTTTCTTTTTCAAACAATAAAATCTGAAAATTTAATTAAAAAAATAAAATAAGTTCCTAAAAGTTAAATGAAGATAAGAATAAATATATACATTTATTTTGCTTTTTAAAGCAAGAAATTCTAAAATTAAAAAAAATCCGCACCCGAGACCTCGAATATTTGATCTCCCAAACGGGACACCGGTGGTGTGCTCACTCGGCCATTGTTTTCTGTCAAAAGAGCTTTTCACCAGAAAGTAGGAAGTGGAGCTTGTTTTTTTGGAAGACTTTAGTTCTAAAATAAATTAAATCTTTCCGTATAAAAGACTTTCCACCCTCCTAACCAGAAATGCAATGTTAAAATATTATATGTTGGTACATATCGCAGACCGGGATCACTGTTAGGACATTGACTGAAAAAGGTAGCGGGACCGAGGTTAAGATACTTGGAACCTACGAGAAAACATAGAAAATCGAAACTTCCGAAATAAGAATATTCCGATTTTGATTGACATCCATGCGGCTACTTAGGCCCTCAGATCACATCAGGTACTACTAAACTGCTGATGGAAGCTGAAGCTAAGCAATCGGGTCTGGGTTTTGGGATATGTTGGCATTGAGGGAAGTAAGATTTTCGATAAAATCGTAATGAAAGTACCATAAACGCATATGTGGCATAAGAAAAGGAATAATTTCCAGATGGCCAAACTAAAAAAAGAAGATCTACCATGTCTAGAGCACTCCAAAGCGCTTACCGATGCCTTACGAATTCTTATAGGAAGCGGCCAAAAATGGGTTAAAAGCTACTAATTTTTAAAGATTAAACCGCCTCCTGTCCACCTTCGTTCAGAAAAATTTTGAGGTGCAAAATTCTCTGGCGGCCGCTGAGCTAACAATTTTTTTCCAAATTTTAAACCAAGATTTTTTGGATGCTGGGTCTGATTACAGTCATAGCTAAGGAGTCCAAAAATATGCGGCAAGAACTTGATTTAAAGGTTGAAAAACCACACACAAATTTGAAAAAAACTTTTTAGGCATGTTTTTGGACACCTTAGTCCTGATTATATGTAGTTATTGCGGTTTCGTGGGAATAGGGCAATAAGTTCCACATTTCAAATTACTAATCATAAAGCGGCTTCACAGAATGACCAAGAAGTGGCTACAGAGTTGGCCTTAATCTCATTCCGATAGGTTTGCATATCAGTCAACTGACCAACTTCGAAATTAGGAACTTGCCTGAAGTACTTTAAAATCAGTCGGCTGAAGAAATTTTTATTAATAAAAAAACCCCATTACTTTAATATTCTTTTCCATAATAATTTTTTTCAAAGTTTTAAGGACTCTGGCATATAAAGTCATATTTAACAGATCATTAGGCTGATTTGCTTTCATTTAATTTGGTCTTTAGTTTTTCCGTTCAGCCACGCAAATGAAGCTGTAGTAAATTCTAGAAATAATCAGCAAAGCATTTTCCCTAAAAAAAAAAAAAAATTGTGGATGCTTTTAACATACCAACACATACTTGCCATAGTTTGAACGGAATGAGGACGAGGCAGCGCAGAGCAAGAACATGAAAGCCTAAGACCAAATGGCAGCATTTTTTGAGAATTTTAATATTTTTAAAATTTCTTTACTATTATTAATAACAGACCAACAGACAACAGGCAGCTGGGCAGAGCGACGGGAGGTAAAAGCCGCCTAAGCATTGCCACAACAATGGGTGCAACAGACGCAAATACAGTTGATAATAATAGAGCGAAACAAATATCTGAATGGCAAATAAACTGCCAAAAAATAAATATGTAATCAAAATAATGCAAACAAGCAAAGCAAAAAGATTACTTAAGCGAAAAAAAAGACTCTTAGCAGGCAAAATAGAAGAAGAGTGAGCATTAAGCGAAGGTTGCACGAATGAGGGTGCTGCGAAGTGGGGTGCACAGCTGCAGCAGCAGCAAAGTCATGGCTGGCGGTTCGCTTTTGGATGATGGTGATACAAGTGCATACCGAAGTGTGTGTGTGTGGCTAAATAGCTGCCCCTGCTATGCTAAAACAAGCGCTTCATCTTTTGCTGCTTATGCTAATCTCACAAGTGGCTTTTCGGCTGGATGAGTGGAGCACAAGTGCAACGACAGTAATAGCTGCACAACCCTCGCCTAAGTTAGCTCATTCCAACAAGCAGCCATGCAGCCCTGCAGCCATCCATCATTCATCGGCATATCCATTGGCTCAGCGCTGTCAGTCCATGGGCACTTTATACTTATGTACGTGCAACCATTCATGCAACCAACAAACTCGTCAACATTATTAACTCAAAATGTCATTCGCTGGCATGCGCCCATTCAATGATTCATATTCTTTTTTTTTTTTTTTGCATTGCTCTGCTCTGACATCCTAAGGCCTTTCGGCTTTTATGCCTTTTCATTTAATTTTTTTTTGTGCTGATGCAGCAACAAATGTTGTATGCAACAAGCTCTTGTGTTGATGAGCACCAACTGTTGTTGTTGGCAGAGGGGGGGAGGGGGGCAGTCGGTCGTACAAGTAAGTGCTTGCCACAAGCAAATGTAGCAAAGCCGCCTAATACCAAGCACTTACTTATACACTTACGNTTTTTTTGTGCTGATGCAGCAACAAATGTTGTATGCAACAAGCTCTTGTGCTGATGAGCACCAACTGTTGTTGGCAGAGGGGGGCAGTCGGTCGTACAAGTAAGTGCATGCGACAAACAAATGTAGCAAAGCCGCCTAATACCAAGCACTTACTTATACACTTACGTACATACATGCTTACTCACTTATGATTGGAATATTAAAAATAAAATCTCTTCTATCCTTCGAGCAGCGCATGACATTTAATATAAAAGTGTAACAAGGCTGTTTTTTTTTTTCTAACAAACACCACACCAGTAGGGAGTAGGAGATGCAACAGTATGTGGCATAGGGAACTTAAAACTTTCTTTCNCTCTTCTATCCTTCGAGCAGCGCATGACATTTAATATAAAAGTGTAACAAGGCTGTTTTTTTTTCTAACAAACACCAGTAGGGAGTAGGAGATGCAACAGTATGTGGCATAGGGAACTTAAAACTTTCTTTTAAATGTGTTCTCGTTCCAAGACCATCCCGATTTCAATTGAATTTTGCATCTCTTCATTTTCATTTTTATTTCAATTCAAACTTCAATTCAACTAAAATTTCCTCTGAATGTACATACATACATAGTATATTGCAAGTGTAGCCACTATTATGATTGCATTTGTTGTTGCTGCTTGCAGTAGGCGGCGAGATGTGTGGGCGCAATGGATTCAATGTAATCCCGCATATTTTATGCTTGCAAAATTATTTGTTTTGTCTGATTGCGGATTTGCAAAGTGCATCGTTTGCTCTGTGACTTTATGGCTGTAGACATGGAAAATTATTGCCGCCTGGTGTCATGACTCGCCCAGCATCAGTTAGCGCAAAAATATCGTCAGGTATAAAATGTCATCAGCCGGCGTAGGTGTTATTGCTGATGAAGCGCATTTTAATGTTGGTAGTAGGAATGCTCGCGACACAATCTCGATTGCCGAGAATGTATGCAGTATATTCAATAATTTTCCCAATAAATTTTTGTAGGAGCAAAGTCATTTTATTTGGGGCAAATATTCGATGATGATAGCATATATTTTGCTTTTGCTTTTTCACATAAGTTAGGGGAGTACTTTGGTCGGGAGAAATAAATGCAAAGATTTTGCGAGGTTGGCCCTTAGGAAAAATTATTTAAAAAATCGCTCCGCAAAGCAAAGTTTTATCTATAGTTTCAAAACCCGATTGGAAGTTTTCAGATATGTTCGAAAGAATTAAAGGTATTGTGGCGTATCGTGGATTTTTTTTAAATTCATTACAAAATATTAAATTTGCGATTCGCACGAAGAAAAGAATGCCAACGTGCCAATAGTTTGTTAAATATACTTCTTGAATGCATACTTATTAGGGTGCATCACTCGCTAAAAAAAAAACAATTCAGTAGATACGTTTTTATAAAATTTATTATATATTAATCCTTTCAGCAAAATAATTGCAACAATTTTAAGATTAACGTAGCGATTTGAAAATTACTCAAAAACTAAATTTTTTTATAATAAAATAGGTTTTTAAAAATATTAAAAAAAAAAACCCCGTACATGATAGAAGCGTTTGAACTTAAAAGGTCGGCATAAAAATGATAAAAAATTTTATCAACGGATTCAAAATAATGATATTATTGGAGGTATTTTCAAATCGGTCCAGCTCACGCAAGTCGACATTTTTCCGAATTATTATCGCGGAAGACCTGAAATATAATATGTGGAAAACTGCATTTTTTTTTGGGAGGCATCCTAATGTATAGTACATAGAAACAAAATGCAGGGCGTTTTACGTTTTCAAAAGTCTTAGTCTAGCCGGGATAACTTAAAGTAAAATGCTGGTATGATTCTACCTCACCATACTTCAAACAGCTGCTGCAGAGACAACCCTGTGTTGTATTTAGTCTCACCGCTGGAATAACAATCAGATCCTGGCATTTTGATCCTTTCTTAAGGCAAATGAGACAAATCCGAAGGGTGAATGTTATATGTAAGTTTGCGACCAGGCAGCACAAGTTATGCGAAATCAT
>NW_016161515.1:24382-50713 GCF_001687245.7 Rhagoletis zephyria
GTTGTTGGCAGAGGGGTGTTGTCGGTCGTACAAGTAAGTGCATGCGACAAACAAATGTAGCAAAGCCGCCTAATGCCAAGCACTTACTTATACACTTACGTACATGCTTACTCACTTATGATTGGAATATTAAAAATAAAATCTCTTCTATCCTTCGAGCAGCGCATGACATTTAATATAAAAGTGTAACTAGGCTTTTTTTTTTCTAACAAACACCAGTAGGGAGTAGGAGATGCAACAGTATGTGGCATAGGGAACTTAAAACTTTCTTTCAAATGTGTTCTCGTTCCAAGACCATCCCGATTTCAATTGAATTTTGCATCTCTTCATTTTCATTTTTATTTCAATTCAAACTTCAATTCAACTAAAATTTCCTCTGAATGTACATATGTACATAGTATATTGCAAGTGTAGCCACTATTATGATTGCATTTGTTGTTGCTGCTTGCAGTAGGCGGCGAGATGTGTGGGCGCAATGGATTCAATGTAATCCCGCATATTTTATGCTTGCAAAATTATTTGTTTTGTCTGATTGCGGATTTTCAAAGTGCATCGTTTGCTCTGTGACTTTATGGCTGTAGACATGGGAAATTATTGCCGCCTGGTGTCATGACTCGCCCAGCATCAGTTAGCGCAAAAATATCATCAGGTAGAAAATGTCAGCCGGCGTAGGTGTTATTGCTGATGAAGCGCATTTTAATAGTAGTGGTAGTAGGAATGCTCGCGACACAATCTCGATTGCCGAGAATGTATGCGGTGTATTCAATAATTTTCCCAATAAATTTTTGTAGGAGCAAAGTCATTTTATTTGGGGCAAATATTCGATGATGACAGCATATATTTTGCTTTTGCTTTTTCACATAAGTTAGGGGAGTACTTTGGTTGGGAGAAATAAATGCAAAGATTTTGCGAGGTTGGCCCTTAGGAAAAATTATTAAAAAAATGGCTTTTTTTAAGAAGAATATTCTTTTTCAACTTCATTTAATACTTAGGAACTAATTTTATGTATTTATTTCTTTTTTAAGATTTTTTTTTCTTAATTTGAATGTATTTTTATTGTAGATGTTTTTCTTTTAAAAACAAGAATATATTTTCCTTTTTAAATAAAATTAGTTTTTTCCTCAATTTAGTCTTCTCTTAATATTCAGATTTTACTGTTTAAAACCAAATATTTTTTTAATTTCATATAACTTTTAGAAACTTATTTTATTTACTTTTTATTTTTAACCGACTTCATAAAAAGGAGAAAGATACGGATTCTTTGGAATATTTTTTATTTATTTTTATTTTTTTTATGTATGTTACCGCATAACTTTGGACAACGTCAAGCGATTTCTATAATTATTTTTTCAGTGAATGATGAAGGGTGGTACCTCCGAAGTGCTTCCATACCAATTTGGTTTAGAACCGATCATTAGATCATGAAAAAATTAACGGTACTCTTAAATTTTTATATGATGAGTTGATGTCGTTTTTGTTTTTTACTTAAAAATTACTTGTTTATATTTCATTTAATTTTTAGGTTCTTATTTTATTTTATTTTTCGTTTTTTAAGTATTTTTTTTTAATTTTAGATCTTTTATTAAAAATAAAATTATTCAAAGTACAATTTTTTCATTTGTGTACTTTTTTCGTTCTTTAATTTGTTTTTAGAATTCATTGTTTTGAAGATCAAAAAAATTTTCATTCCATTTATAAAAATATTTTTATTTATTTTTTCTTTATTTTCATTTATTTTCATTAAATTTTTTATTTTTGCTTTTTTTGTTTCATTTGATTTATAAAATTTATTGCGAAAAGACAACTAGCATTACGGTAAGACCTCCTCGTTAACAGGTCTTGCAATTAGTCCTCAAAATGACAGTAAATAGCTTTCCAGGTAGTTGCCAGAAATGAAAATTGTCTTACGAAAGACTTTGGTATTGCATCTAAAATGGAATCATCGGGTCATTTGTGTGAAAAGAGTTACCCTTGGATAAAAGATAATGGAGAAAAAAAATTGGCAAATATTTTTCCTATTACACAGAATATTCCATAACTCTAAGGTTTTTCAGTTTAGCGTAAATTTGAAATTTTCCAATCGAACAGTTGCATTTTCCTTAACCACTGCTTGCTCGTTATAGCCAAACAAGCCAAAAACTGTGGTGATCCACCTTGCCGCCAACCATGGTTTACCTACCACCTTCGGCTACAATGCTAACAATTGCTGCTTATTTTGTTGTGGAATAATTTCAAATTATTCTCGCTTGGCATTGGCCAATTGCACTTTGCAATTTTTCGTTTCAATTCTTTTTTACATTGTTGTTCAACGATGCTTTTCGGCCAATCATTCTTCGACTAACTTAGTGAATGGGGGCAAAGAAAAGGCAAGGAAAGAAGGCCGACGACGCGCTAACGTTGCCGCAATTTGTTGCCGGTGTGCGGCGCACTTTCGCCTACGTTGCATAAGCATTTGACCAGTTTATCAGCGCTGCCCATCGATCTTCTGTTGTTGATGTTGCTTGTGTGCATCGAATTGTGCGACAAATTGTTGCGATTGTTGCGCTGCTGCTGCTGCTGTGCTGTGCTGTGTTGTGGCATGCCTGCAACTGCCAGCTTGGCAATTTGGTAGCTGATTGCCGCGGCCGATTCAATTGTGCGCGCATATTGAATTCGATTGTGTATAATTGAATTGAATCGGATTGAATTGAATTGAATGCCAATTGTTGACAGCATACGACGGCTGAAATGTTCTGCTAAGCGTGCAAATTAATTTGCTAAATATTTAATTTGTTGCTTTTTGAAAATGCTGTCGCACACCCATCCCACTGAGTGTGTTTGTGGATGCAGGTAGCAGTGGATGTGCTCGCGGTGTGCCATATCAGCGTTTGTGAATTATTTTCATCGTTTTCCTCAGTGTGTGTGTGTGTGTGTGTGTATGTGTTGAAGCTGTGACGATAAAATCTACAAATGAGCCGTTCAATGGCGCTCTCAACTGCCGCTGTCGCTGTTGTGTTGCTGCGAACGGTACGTACATACGTACACCATTAAGCAGCAACAAGGCTCACAACGAATATCACTAAAAATTACGACTAATTCACAGCCATCGAGATTGGCTTTTCGCGTTGGAATTACCAATTTACAACATGCCTTTCTTTGCACGTTCGCCGTGTGTGTACATACGAGTATATACATAGTATGTATGTATGTGTGGATGAGTGAGGTGGAGGGAGTTGACTTTTGGTGGCTTGTGGCAGCAACATGCCATTTGCCACTTCACGCTTATCGCACGCCACATCGCAGCCAGGCAGCTCCCTGAATGCCATGAGCTGACTGGCGATGCTTGTGCTTTGATATGATCTCCCCTGCCATTCTTTTTAGTCTTTTTTTTCTCCTTTGCTGCCATTCCTTTTTTACCTTCCTTTTATATGCAAAATCGTAGATTAAGTAAACAGCTCCGTTGCCAGCTCAGCCTTTGAACTCACCGCCATTCAAGTTGTGCCAGCGCTCGTCGCTACTCGAACGCCTGTGAGTGTGACTGTGTTTGTGCCACTTTCAGCTCGTCACGCGAAAATTTGCCAGTTTAGCGTTTTTTTCCACTTAATGGAAATAACAAATTCATGCATTTCCGTTTCCGTTTTCACACGTTTCGCACGTTCTACGTCGGCACCTTTTCAACAGTTAACCGATTTGCTTGTGATTTGTCACAATGAGTTTTGGTCCGCCTTCTGTCCTCCGGCTCCTGTTGGGTGTCGATTTATTGACTGCTGGTTTTCGGCTGCGTATGTAAATGTCGTTAATGCATTGGCGCAGCGAAAGTGTTGACAATGTCGCGCACACAATTGCCATATTTTTCGATTGTTTGCATTGAATTTGAATTTTTGAAATACGTATTCGCTTTTTCGCATTACAATGTGGTACTTAATATACATATTAGGTGATTACTACGGCGAGTTATTACTTATTGATTTCTTGTTGAATTTTATTTAGGAAACGACATACTCGTAAGTTGCTAAGTATGGTGGATTAAGGGCTGGAGCAATTGGTTTGCTGTTTCTTCTAACACAATTCCTTAGAGATGATAACAACAAGTTCTCAATATAAAAATATATGTACTTAGTTTTATATGTATTCTAATCATTCTGAAATTTTCACACACAAAAATCTAACGGCACAAGAAAACATTACTAACCGATTGACAAAAATTAGGGATGTGCGACTAATCGATTAAAAAATCTTTTAATTATTCATAATCCTGTTAATCGAAATAAGTGATTAATCAGACTGTGATTAATCAGATCCTGAGTAATTACTGTTTATTCATAAAAAATTAATTGAAATCTGTCTTATGAGTTTGCTTTCAAAGTACATACATTTTTTTATAATATAAAACAATATTTTTCTTATTAACAAATACAGAATTCCAAATGAGCATGAGTTGCTCATTGGAATTAAAAAATATATCTATTTTGTATCTGTATACTTTTTTTCTATAAAAAAATTCAGCAGCAGTTATTAACGTTTTTGATTAATCAAGTTATGATTAATCAGTTCAGTGCTTAATAAAATTAATTCAATTCTGATTAATTAAAACGTAATTAATCGAGATATTCATCACTTTGATTAATTAGTATTATTATTATTTGATTAATTAATTAATCAGGTTTCGATTAATCAGTTTGTTCGATTAATTGATTAATCGCACACCCCAAAAATTGTTTTGATTAACGTAACCAAAAATTACCGTTGAGCATGACCGCTATGTCATTTACATAAACTAATGAATTACTTACAAATTTAGTTGAACTCATCGCCGGAGGACTATGATTGCATCACATCTAATCGAAAAGATAAATAAACTTAAAGGAAGAAATCATCTACATAATTGCAGTGGCAGCTACTACGCTGCGATCTATAACTAATCGAAAGGTGGAAGCAGAGCTTTCCAGTGGTTGAGCGAAAAATTAAAAAAAAAAAAATCAAGATGAAAAAGTGATTTTATTGTAATTAAAAATATTTTATTTAAAAGTAATGCGAATTCTAAAAATTTGTAAAAAGTTAAGCTTTATGTTTTTTACGTATAGCAATCAGAAGCTAGAATAAAATGAAAAAAAAAAAACAAAAAAGCTTCCTGGTTCTGTTTATTACTCTTTTTTGTATGTTAACGATTTTTACATGCAAATTACGATTTCTGAAAACCAAACTGACGATTTCTCACTTCAATGACCTGGTCAGAAAATCGAATTCCCAATTAGTTAGTTTCCAAAAATTTTGACTTGCTTTATTTGTAATGCTTTTTTCATGGTTCCATTAACAACACTTAAATATTTGAATGGATTCTTAATGTTCGGTAAAAACTGCGTCAACCTAAATTTAGTGCGTGGCCGGAAAATATAGTATAATTACGGCCATCTGTGAGTATACTTTCCCATGGTGGTCAGTAGTTACTTTTTTTATGAGCAGACTTTTTATAGCAGAAATGCATTAATGGTTTTCTATTCCTGCCTGTCCGAAGGATATTTTGAACGTTTTGCTTGATATATTACCGATAGGTATTTTTTTTATCGAAAATCCAGCTGCTAGCAGCCCCCTCAGGCTGCGCGCCTTGGGACTCTGGAAGGAAAGACCATTCGGGCATAGTTCCATCTCAAACCTGGGTTCACCACAAAACCACGCACGAAATTCCGAAACCGAAGTGACTGGACTCATGGAAGGGTCTCGTTCTTTGAGGGCTTAGTTAATCGTCTTTACGAACAGGTCAAAAATGGAATACGGGATTGGTTAGCGAGAACGCCGGTGAATATCTTCTCAGATAGACAAGCGGCTATTCAGACACTTCAGACGTACAGGATCGTATATGTTATGACAGTTCTGGTTGTCCTACGACCGACTTAAAACCAGGCTCTTTTACGAGTGAACAAAGAAAATGCCTACTCACGGCAGTCTGCTCACAGCAATGGTATGTAGGAGTACAGGCCGAAAAGATTGGCCTATACTTCAATAGCTTCTGCTGCAGCTGCGAGGACCCGCGCTCAAAAGAGATAGTCGATCACTTTCTGTGCGAGTGGCCAGCCCTCGCAAGATTGTGGCTCAGTCAGGATACTCGGCAAACCACTCCTACAGAAAAATGCAAAGTGCAGCCACCTCTCTCTGAAACTAATTAAATAAACCAAATGGCTGTAGGTTCCACGAATGGTGGAATCAAAATGGCAAAACTTGCTAATTGCTTGTCACCGGGGTGACTATTCCTGCCGAATCAGAAAAACTTTTGATATGGATGTGGCCGATTCTGGTAGCGGCCATGGCGACTCACGCACGTTGTCGTTCTGGCGATCGGTATTTTAAAATACTTTTCTAGGTCTACAGTGAACTTCCAACTACTTCAGTATTTGTAGGCATTCACGAAAGCCCTCGGGGACAGTTTCTTTATTTTAAAAATCCACCTTTTGTGGGGAAAATTATTCATGTGTTTACAGCCCGCGGCAAAAGATAGCACATCAATACTTTTACCAGTGTTGCCTAATTTTCTTTTGCCTTTTTAAGGTTCTAATTTTTTTATAAAGTTCAGCTCCTTATCTAACAAAAACCATATAAGTGCAAATTTAAAAAAAATTAAAAAATTCGACAAACTTTTCATGCCAATTCCAAGCATTTTAATTACAATCTCTAAATTAATTTTTGGTATGCAGCATTTTAGCATAGCTTATTGAAATGTAGTATAATAAAGTGACAGTTTGAAATTGCTAAAAAATCGCACTGATTTTTGATAATTTTTTTCTGACGATGTTTTTTCCATATAAAAAATTATTTGTATGGAAGAAAATGTGTGATGCCGCCAGTAAAAAAATATCAAAAATCAACGCGATTTTTAACATCAAACTTGCACTTTATTGTACTAGAATCTGACAAGTTATAAAACTGTATACCAAAAATTATTCTAGAAATTAAAAGTTTGCGGAAATTTTATAATTTTCGTACAAAGTCTGAAATTTGGATTTACATGGCATTTGTTTGATAAAGAGCTATACTTTTATATAAAAAAATGAGCATTAAACAAACAAAAGATAAATAGTCAAAACTGTTCGAAATGCTGAGGTGCTATCGTTTTGTCGCGGGCTGTATATATGTACATATATAAAAAGCAAAATATTTGGAAGCTTAACATATTTATGCAGAGTGCTATATGATACATCGTTCAGCTCAAAAAATGTATATGTATTTGGGCATACTGATATCGGTATAGTATTACCACGGGCCCGAGCACTACGGTGACAATAGGCCACTACGCAAGCCAGCGTAAAAATTGTAATCAGCGTGGGAGTAGTAAGTAATCAAAAGATGCCGTAGCATGCCATACGCATAGCACGAAGATGCAATGCAACGGCTGTGACAGCAACGACACACAAAACGATGCGGGTGGATACGTTGTGATTATATGGTATGCGTGTACTCGCACTCGTGTTAAATGAACACGACAAAAAACGAGCGTAAAACATAAACGGAAGCAATGCCAAACGTATGATGGCACTAAAAAGTGAGAATATATGCACATACAAACATACATACATGTAATTGGGAGAGGATACCGGCGAGAGAAATTGGCGAAAGGTAGAAAATCATGTGATCAAATGGGCGCATGAGGACTCAATTACATAGAAAAAAATGCAAGTACAATAACCGAATAATTGCAAAAAAATGTCACTTCACTGTGTGCTCTGTGAGCGCGCATGAATTTTTTTAGGGGAACAAGATGAACGCCGATGAACTTTTACACGCATTACAATGTACTATGAATGTTGACGCGTACACGAAGGGTGCGTTACAACACGAAGCAGAACGATAAAAGTGGCGAATATGAACGAAGTTAAACGACGATGGTGATGACATCAAAGCCGAAAGTTTAGGTGAAATGAGAGTTATTGTGAGAATTTGGTGTAGTTGTTAAACTTTCGAATGAACTCAGTGAGGGGAACAACATTTAAGGAGGCTTGAGTGAAAGAGTGCTTGAGTGAAGCATTTTGAATATGCGCCCGGTTTGAGTGCTGCCGCAAGCTTTTTGGGACACAGCATCACAACGAAAGCTAAAAGCTGTACACACATTGACGCTTTTCACTGACATTTGAAACAGACTAAGCTAAGCTTTTGATTTTAATTACATACTAGATAATATACAAAAACATTGATACATATGTGGTATGTGGATATATCCAAACACATGTCTCTATGTAGAAAATATTCTTAGAGACTTGTTTCTGCCGCTTAGACTGTGATTATTTGTGATAGTGAATCATTCCACGCTATTAACAACCTGGGTTGGGCGGTATTAGAAAAATGTCGCTTTACAAAACAGCTCGGTTGACTTTACTTAGCTTAGAAGGTGTAAATGAACTTTCCTCTAAATTATACAAATTTTTAAAAAGGTCGAGGCCCAGCAATTAAAAAAAAACCAAAGGCACAATAAAGAGTTCCTGATGATGAGGTCGTAATATGGAGGATTAAAAAAAAATTGTGTTTTATTTAATTGCTGGGCGTCGAGCTTAGTAAAAGTTCTTATTATTTAAAATTCCAAAGCTTTTCTCTAAATGATTGCGTCTTACGTGGGCTCTTTGAAACAAGTTTAAAAATTTTTCTTTTACATATGGCCCAGAGCAATAGAATTAGCTTTAACGCTATCGACCTTGGAAGGGACAGATAAAAGAAAAGCTACGAGCCTCAAACGAAAAGTGTTTGAAGAATTTTTGCTCAACTTATATTTTTGCACAGAGTTGCCGTAGCTTCAAAAATTATGTATGTAATTTCACTCAAATATTAAAATGATGTTATCCGATACCAACAGCTTAAGAAGGGCAAAAAAATATTTTTAGACAAGGTTGCCAGCTATATAAATAATAAAAGGTAATTAAATAAATGTATTAAAAAAAGTATTTTGAAGGTTTATAAAAAAACTTAAAGTATTGAAATAAATAAATAAATCTGTTTTGAATAGAATTACCCAGGGGTTACCAACTACTCAAAAATTTATTGCGATATTTGTAAACGGTGACTGGTATTTAAAAAAAAATAAAATATTTGTAAACAGGATTGCCACATATGTAGTAATTAAGTATAACATTTCACTGAAATATGTATTGATATTTTTACGCAAAGAAAAATATAAAAAAAGAAATTTTCTGAACAATGTTGCCACTTGTCTAAATAATTGAAAGTAGCTAAATAACTTTTGAAAAAATTAAACAAACTCGTTTTTAACAATAATATTTTTAGAGTTACCACCTACAAGTCACATTTTTCATAGGGTGACCAGCTACTCAAAATTATTTATGCAATAGCACACATACATATGTATGTATATGTACATACGTATTACGTTATTTGTATTAGTGAATATTTGTTCACGATTGTCAGGGTTCTCAGCTAAGTAAATAAATGAAATTTAATAAAGAAATTTAGTTAACCAATACTTTAAAGTTTGCGTAAAAAACCTTATAATTTTTAAACAAATAAACGAAATTAATTTTACCGAATGCTAAGAGCGGATTTCTTATTGGAGATTTAAATCTTTGAAATTGTGTTCAAAAATACCCATTCAGTCACACAGTGCACTGCGTGATGCTGAAGATTGTTAGCCCCCAGGCATTTTCACTCCGACAATGATAAAGTTGAGTGAAAGCTCACAGACGTGCGGTAATAGTTACCTCAAAAAAGCACCAGCGGAGAAAGTCCTATAAAGTTGAAACTCAGGAAGTAAGACCCGTACACTACTCAACACATATCCGCTCGATGAATACTCCTAAACTTCGCAGCATCCGCAGTGAACACCGAGTGTGCGCTCACATTCATCGCATTGCCGCACGACGACGAGGAGCTACAACATTTTTGTATTTGCTTCCTTCTTGCTAACTTCCTTGCTTTCGCCGAGCTCTGTCTTTATTGTTTTTGCTTTTACTTTGCCGCATTTCTCGCCTTAATTCGTTCGTCGTCTGCCGTAACGCGCGTCTTGTTGCCTCATTGTTGCTCCTACAGCGGGTTGTTGTTGCTGCTGTTGCTCCTGTTGTTGTTGGTTTTGTTGTTTGCGCACAACGCATCTGCTTTGTATTTGGGTTTTTTGCATATCCCCACCCGGTCGGTTGGTTCATCGGTGGCGCGGCCGAGTGTGCGGCGCATATAAAAACGCCCGCAAACGCAAAATGTCTCTCATAAGTGAAAATTCTTGCGTGCAGTGTGTTCGATGATTTGTCGCTGCTTGGGCGCTGCTCCTCATCGACCGTATAACTACTGCTGCTGCCGCCGCTGCGCTTCGAAGCCCAATCGACGATTTATTTTAGTGCTTTTTCTTGGCTTTCTTAACGTAAATGTGGTGGGTGACTCTGTATGTATTCGGTGGTAATAGTTGCTGTTGTTGTTGTTGTTGTTGTTGTTGAGGTACAAAAATACTGCGTGCCTTGCGGCGCACGCACACTGGCGCCGCAGTTGTACTACGCATTTCAAACGACTGCGACGATCGTGACAAAACAAAAATAAATACAAAGACAATTATAAGTAAAAAAATTAAAAAAGAAACAAATAAAAGAAAACAAAAACAAACAAAATGTATAAATTGGCAAAAAATTTTCAAAACGAACTACAATTATATCTAAAAAATTTACGTATAAAAAAATTTGCAAAGCTGCTGCTGTTTTAAATAAATAATAAACATTACATAAAAAATAAAATTGCACAATCGTTATTAAAAAATAATAAGCAATAAAATTTAAAAATATTGAATAATAATAATAAAGCTCGGCGTAAGCTTAATGGTAATCACAATGAAAAATTATTACAATTTTAAATATAAAATACATTTATTTTTATAAAAGTAGAACAAAATAATAAATACACAAAAAAAAATAAATTCAAAATTTAACTAATCGTAATTTAAGAAGCGAACATTGTTTAAATGTGAATTTAGAAAAGAGGTATGCATTTTTTATATAAGATTTTGTCTATTTATGTATATAGGTTTACAGTTAATTAAATGTTTTTCACTCAAGATATTTCATAAGCGAAATCTTTTTCGGTATCAAAAAGACCATCAATTTACTTTTGCTGGTTTCTTGTTACTCATACGCCCTGTAGTGCAGCGGTGTATGGTAAAAATGTAAATAGAAAAGTTATACCAAAATGTGTATTATTTTTTATTTTTTTCTTGACAAACCAGCTTTTTGAAGTCGATTTGGTATTGAGATGTATGCACTCTTTTATTACTGAATAAAATTACATGATCAGTAAGTGGTTGATTTCTTAAACTCTAAGTGCTTTTTGGATAAATGTTTTAAAATTAAAGACGATTTTTTTATTCAGTTCAAAAAATAGGACTATATGTATTTAAATTCAGGTTATTCCACTGTGAATTGCGGATCACTTTTCGTTGAGGATCACTCATACGCTCTGTACTAAATTTTTGAGGTGAGATGAAGTGAGATCTATGCTAAAACCGAAACAAAAAAAGTATTATAACTATTCTTCTTAATCAATCAAAACCTCTAAAGCCAGTTATTAGACATTTGAAAACATCTTGGATTAAAAAAAAAACTCAATAAAATTACACCCCTCTAGAAAATCTCAAAGACTTTTGCCTTAGAGCTGAATAGAGGGATTTTTCAAAGGTAAAGATTGTTGCATTTGATTGATACAGAACACCATGAATGATCAAGAAATAGCTCCGATTGAAGTAAGTTTGTGGATAGTCTCGTTGGTCCGGTAGTGAACTGTCCCAAAAGTTGAAGCTTGTCGAAGTATGCATGTTACAAACTTTAATTTGAATTTTTTATTGGCCCTTGCTTGACTAAAATTGATAGGTTAAGCCTCTATGAAAAAAATAAGCTGCTGTAGTATAACAGAATCTGTTTTGCAGATTTCTTGAATCGAGAAACTATGCTTTACACACCACACCATACTATTCAACTACATTTAAACATTTTTGCGAATAATAAGTACCTTAACTTCCTAAAGCCAATACTATAGTAAAATTGATATTTTAAACTTTTTGTGACACCCTTTGTACAGCTTTATCAATTCGCATTTTGAAAACGAACTTTTGGTATTATTTATGCAGCTACAGAGTCGAATCCTTATGAGCAGAGCTGGGTCGTAATGCTTCCTTTGGTAACTAAATTACTCTCAATTACAAATTACAAGGAATTGCAATGAGGAATCAATTCCTTCAGTCCGCAGCTAAGGAATTGATTACTTTTCCAATTCCTTAGAAGTAATTTGAAATTGAATTGTTTTTTTTTTTGAATTCCATTACAAGGAATTTCCTATTGTAATTGGAATAAATTACGTGCTAGTAATTTAATTTTTTCTCCCAAATTCCTTTAAAAGGAATTGAAAATGTAATATATTTTCTTCCAATTCCATTACCAAGAATTCCAAGAGTACTTTAGTTTTTTCAATTACTCAAAGGATTTGTAAAAGTAATTGAGCAACTGAAAGTTCATTCACGAATGTAAAATGTGGATTTTTTTTTTGTAATCAAAGATCAAAATCGAAAGCACACATTGGACATCTTCATATATACATATATATATATATGTATATTAAAATGTTGTGTTCGTTTATACGAGACCTCAAAACTCGAGAACGGCTAAACCGATTTGAATATTTTTTTTTTAATTGTTCGGTATAATACCAAGATTTGTGGTTAAAAAATTTGGAGGGTTGCCATATGTTTGAAAATTTTAAACTCAATTAAATTGATAAAATTAATCAAATATAGCAATGTGGGTATTAAATTAACGAATTTTAAGAAAGATAACCATTGAAGGTATTCTTGAGGAGTGTTGCCACCTATTTGAAAATATTACTCAGCTAAATTGATAAAATAAAGGAAATATTGCAATGTGGTTGTCAAACTAGAGAGTTTTAATAAGGTTTACAGTCAAAAATATTTTCGAAGAAAGTTGCCGTCTGTTTGCAAATCAAACTAAATTAGATTGAAAAAAAATAAATGAAAAATGTATCTGCTTGCTTTGCGGCGCCTTAAAAAACTACTTACGATGAAAATCGATGGATAAATAAAAAAGTTTGCAATGGTTAAGTGGAAGTGCAACAATTTTTTGTATAAAATAGGAGCAGGAAATAATGTTATTCATACGCCATATCGTACATGACCGTACTCATACAAGGCGTATGAGTAATATTTTCTATGTTAAAGTAAGATTTTTTTTCATTCGCAATGCAAATTTAAAATGAAAATAACCTGAGTAAATGCCCTAATTTAAAAGAAATGGTATACAGCTCCGTAACCTACTACCCAAAACTAATTTTACGTGTCCCGGCATTTTTTTGTGTAATTTTAGCGTCCTTATACTGTTATCATCAAAATTTAGCCATAGCAATGCAATTTGTTTATAAAACTCTTAGGAGGTACGATCTTAAGTCCGGCAGGGTTCGTAATTCAAGCAGGCTCTATGCTCATTTGTAACGCAGGATACCAGTAGGAGTGCTACAAAGGCCTCATAAGGCACGCCGTTTTGAGTAACATTAAGGGTACTATAGAAGTCTTTGGAGGCTTCCGAAAGAACTATTCTACGCAAGGTATACGGCCCTGTTTTTGTGGACGACGGGTAACGGAGAAGATGGAATGACGAACTGTATGAGCTTTTAAACGACATGGATATAGTTAAGCGCATAAAAATACAGCTATTTCGCTGGCTTGGACATTTTGTACACATGCATGACGACGCTCCGGTGAAAATGTAAAGTTAATTTCTGTTAATAATTACCTTTTTCGAAAAATTGTACACTTTACACAAATTAATTTTGCTCTTGAAAAAGAATATGAATTCGCAGACTGTAAGAAAAATGAGTCATCGTAGAGCAAAATCCTATTTGCGTATACACTTGCATATATAGCTTGTTTGTTGAACAAAAATAAACAGGAAATTGTTCGATGAAGTAGGAAAAAAAATCAAAGCTTTTATTGGAGATTTCAGCCCAGTTATCTTCTAACATCAACAGCAACTAGAAAACTGTTTCACAATCCAATTATTAAAATTTGATTCTTCGCACAATCTGGTGTTTAAAATAGTAAAATTTTTTTTTGGGGAATTGTACACTTAAGTTACCAAAAACGGCACCCTGGAAATTTTGAAATTTCATGATGAAATAAAGCGGCATTATATAACTTTTTTTCGTTTCGTTCGATGCAAATGATTTACGCCGTCTAATTTTTCACTTCAATGAGCTGGAGGGACCCGAAAGATATGTTTCGTGATACTATTGATACAAAATGTTTAAAAATTAAAGCCATTACAATACAATTCAATATCAAAACCCAAGTATCTTTTTCGAATATTACTATCAAATCCAGAGCCATGGAAGCAACAATGATTTATTGGAATGCCAAGCTCAAAAATTGCGCATACGCACTGTATGCCAGGCAATTAAACTAAACTTGTAAAAGTCAAAATTTTCGTAAAAACATTTATTTTTGTATTTCGATATTCGAAGCAGTGCTGGGTAATTCGACGCCACGGAGATAACTAAAGGCTGCACATGATATTGGTCTATGTAAAAAACAGATTTGGGCACCAGAAGCACAGGCTTTTTTAGTTAAACGCTTTCCAGATTTTGCAGTGCAGAATTTATACGCTTTCCGCACGAAACGCGCTTAAGTAATAAGAGAAATTTTCATTTGGCTTAAATTTTTTCGCCCATAATGCTGAATCGCACGGCCCCGGGCAATGTGCTATCATTTGCTTTTATTGCCACATTTTTACACATTTACATGTATTGCATTGTTGTTTTGTATGTCAATGTTAGCATAGGTTATGCACATATGTACATACATATGTAAGTAAATATAAGCACATATCTCTCTTTATTGCTATCTCACTGTGTTTAATTGTTTTCGTACATGTTGACAATTTGCAAATAAATAAATTGTTAAAACCAACTGCCACCAACCAGCTCGCTTCACATTGCATATCGTCGAAGGCGCGTATTCCATGCCACCTTGCGCTATTCGCATTCCCAGGATAATGTTTACATTGTTGCTGTTGCTGCCACTGCTACAGGCGCGTTATGTTGTATTTTGACACTTTTGCGTTTGGCAGTTGGCAGTTGGCAGTTGTGACTGTTCGGCTATTCGGCTGTTTGATTACATATTTGTGTGTGCTGGCTGCACGCTTGACGTTTGCCAACACTTGCGCTTTTTGTTGCTGTTTTTGCTTCGCAGTTTTTGCAGATAATCAACATGAAAATTAATTAAATACGCTAGCACAAACGTGTGTGTGTGTGTAAAGTTGTTTATTTATTTTGTAAATATGCATGTAAGCATACATATTTGTTTGTGCATAGCTGTCAGACTCGCACACATGCTCACACACACACACACACCCACTAACATGCCCATTTCGATGGAGCATTACATCTGCTTAAATATGCAAAGGAATTTTTTTCTATTTGTTTGTATTTATGACCACCAAAAATGCATTTCAGCAGCGTAAGCGATTTTTGTTTTTTTTTTTTTTTTTGTATAAATATCTGTTTAGTTTTTTATTGTAATCTGTTAACAAAATAATTTCAGGTAATTGTGAAAAATTCCAATGGCTTTGCCAGCTAACGGTATTACATGCATTTGTAGAACAAGCTTTTTTGGGGGTTCAAAAAATATTTATAATGCCAGGCATATGTTTGTAAAACGACATATGCACCCATAAGCCGTAGCATACTTGCAGGCGTACAACCGTTGCATGCAATGCGATTTACGGGGATCGAAATAATTTTGAAATTAAATTGCGAATTTAGTTGAAAAAAAAACTCATTAAAAGCAAACTAGTTTTTCCATAAAAATTGTTATAAAACAATGTATGCATAACTAGTTTAGGCAGGTAATCGATGATAATATTTAAATAAAGAGAGATAAATAAAAAGCATCGCGTTACACTGACGTGACGGTAGAAAACAAGGAAACTGACATCGAACAAAAACAACAGCAACAATAATTTAGATAAGAAATTCATTTGCTAAGTATGCACCAATCAAATAAACACATAAAATATATGAATTGATAGAAAATTTATAAAAAACGCGAATCACAATAAATTAAAACCTTTTCGAAAGCAAAAAATAACTCCAATTAATGCTAATATTAAACAAATAGTTTGTAATTAAAAGTATAAGCCATCAACGAACAACGCTTTTCCAATGCATAAAAATATTATGACAACGAAAAAAATTTAATTAACACTACCTAAAAAAAAACAGCAAAAACCAAGAAAAAAACGGAAGTATGAAAAGGTCATTATTGTTTTCAATTTACACGCCAATCAACACTAAACAGCGCGAAAATAATGAACATTTAAATTATTTATCGTTTTTTATGTAACTAAGAGAAATAAATACTTAAGACTAAAAATGCCAGGAAATGATACAATTGCGCTTATGCTGGTGAGTAGAGAAATCAAGTTGCTTTTATTTTATGTAAATGAATGTAAATTTTACAATAGGGAAAGCTCAAGTTTTGAAATGACACAAAAGAGACGTCGAAACACGTAAACTTAATATTGGGCAGTAGATTATAGATCTGTATACCGTTTTTCCAGATAAGGTAAATTTCGCAAGATATTTTAATTTTTATTAACAAAAATGATAGTTTAACAAGGAACAAACTTAAAAAATAAAAAAAGCTTTTGTAATTGGTTACGTTACATTTCTGTTATTTTGCCAAAAAATTAAGCTACTATCAATGAAAACCGATGGATAAATAAACAATGTTTGAATGTTCAAATGAAAATGTGCAATAATTTTATTTATGAAATACGAGCAAGTAATAATGTTCTTACATGGCATATAAGTAACATTTTCTATGTTAAAGTGAACATTTTTCATTCGAAAAGCAAACTTAAAATGAAAATATCTTGGGAAAATGACCTAGTTGAATGATCTAGAAAAACGGAATACAGTTCCGTAATCGACAACCCAAAATTAAGTTTATGTTCCTCAACATTGTTTTGTTTCATGTTGGCGTGCCTAGAGTGTTTTAAGCAGGGACGGCATTTAATCATTATTTTATGACTTCTACTTTTTTAGCTTAGAAATAGTAACTATTTTGAGTTTTATTTTTTCGCTCGAAGAAAATAAATATTATTTGATTTTTAGATTTCGATCAAAGAAAATAATAGTTTTTTAATTTTTAATTTTTCGCTTAGAGATAAAAATTATTATTGAGTTTTATTTTTCCACTTAAAAATAACTAATATTTATAAAATTTAAAAGACCATACAGATGCAACCAACTGCATTGTTGACCTGAAAATTTTTGAACTTATTCCTTTTATTAGGGTGTCGCTACCTCTGGAAAGGATACGACGGAAATCACGCTGGTATAGCTTTTGAGTTTTCTGAATGATCATTGTTTTCAAATGAAAAAATAAAACTTAATAATAATTAGTATCTTTGATCGGAAAACTAAAAATCAAGTAATAATAATTTCCTTTGTGCGAAAAAATAAAATTGTTTATTACAGTAGGATGCACGAACACAAATACGTGAATATAGTTAAAATTGTTTTACGACGATTACAATTTGTTGATTTTTTTTTTTATAAAATTTAAATATTAATGATTATCTTTCGCCCCTGACTTTAGGTATTTGTTTAAGGTTCTTTCTTCATCTGGAAATCTCTTCTATAAAAGCAAATTTTTTGTAATACATTTGTTATTCCTCTTATCCAGAATGGTGTCTGTATGTATATGAAGAAAAAGTTTGAGATTTCTTCATAATGACCTTACCTGCTGGAAAATTGCCGTCTTAAAATCTGATCTGATCTTTTCCAAGAGATCTTTGATAGAAGATCCCATGATTTTGCATTATAAGCTCCTTCATTTAGGCAGCTAAAGCCGTAAAATTTAGTGGGATAAATGCCCAACAATTAAGCAAGGTCAACTGAAAAAATCATCGAGTTCGGGTTTTCTATAAGATATAACTGTCTTACAACTGATTGTTCAAATATCAGCTGCATGGGAGCTATATGCTATAGAGCATCGATAGCAATGATCTTTTTCTGGTAGGATTATCAGATTTTGTTCAACAAAATTTCACGGGTCTAGCTGTACATACAACAGGGTTATAAATCGGGGGTATATATTGGAAGCATTAGTGGTATAGGAGCTATACCTTAGTCGGTTTCAACAAATGATCAGTACACTATACTTTAAAGTACATCTGCTTACCAAATACATACAAAAAGTGCTAACAGGCGGGAATCCGCAGTGCAAAATTTGACTCTAAATGTTTTTCGAGATACCAGTATCTTTTGAGAAACACTAAATGGGAAATTTCACAAGAAAAAATATAAATTTTTTTAAATGAAATAATTTTCTTGTAATTTTTCGTACACACTGATGACGGAAATATTTGTATAAGTGTTTTTGAATTTATTCTGAATGTTATTTTATGAACGACCGAGTTTTCCGATAAAAATTTGCTACCCCCATTTAAAATTTACGCGCTTTTGAAATTCTCAATATTTTTTCTTAATATTTGTGAAAAAATATTAAAAATCGGATTAAAAAAAATCATTTATGGATTAAAATTCCTTATTTATTAATGAAAATGTGCCTAACAATGCAGTTAACAGAACAACGAATTATTTTCTGTCATCAGAATTAAAAAAAAAAATAAGTAAACGTAAGTTTTTACCTTTTCGCCGTTCGAACTTATTTTTTTCACATTCAAAAAAAATACCAAAAATCAGGAAGGAAAAACCCCAAGATCAGGAATTTCCAAATTTAAAAAAGTCTACTTGAAGAGCCTTGTGTAAAATATTTCCTCTTTGAACAGAGAAAACTCGTATGAGACCCTCAGTTCGCAATCATTCGAATAAAAAAAAATTTAGAGAAAGAACTTTGGATAAAAAAGTCATACCGAAAACCCGTAGAAGATCGTAGAGATATTTTAGTTTACACTAATAGAGAATAGTCTACAAGAAATGATTTCGTTTGTATTTGAAATGAGATATCAATTTGAAAAGAAAGTCATCCTCGTTCTCTGTTGAAATCTGAAATGGTATGAAAGAAGGGTACTCATGATCATTTTGAAGAGGAATCCAACTACGAAAAGGGGAGGGGAAATTGAACCACAAAGCAAAATGTATACAAGAAAATTATTTCAAAAACAAAGTCTATTATTGTCTAGTGGAATTTAAAATTGTATGACTGAAGAGCGTTCGAAAAGAGATAGCACAATTACTCTAAATATTAAAATTCATAGAAATGTCTACTGTTGCTGGATATCTAAAAGTTATAATTTATAAAGTATTTGCACTAATCATGAAATTGAGGAGAAAACAAAATAAAAGAAGAGGCTTATAAAAGTATGTCTATATGCAATGCCTTAGAATATATGTTCCTTATTTAGACCGATAGTTTTCTAAGCTCAGCGTCTTGTGTTATCCGCTACCACTAGAAGCAATTGGAGATTATTTGCTGGTACTCTGTAATGAAAAAAGGCTGGACAGTGCCCGTCACGGCCGTATTGTCTAAAAAAATTTTATACCGATTTATACTTCGGGAAAATTACTTTATTTTTGATACCAATCTATTGATGATTATATGGGTGTCAGACTAAAGAGGGTTGCCACCTGTTTGAAAAGCCGATTTTAATTAAATTTTGCATAATACAAGTCATATGTTCAGAAATCTTTAGTTTGAACATTTTGAATATTTTTAGGGCATTTTAAAAGCGTTGCCACCGGTTTAAAAAGTAAATTTAAAATTTTTTGAAATGCTAAATGAATTAGTAAAAGAAATGTGTTTAAAAAGACTTAAGTCGGAACGATAATTACTAGGGTTGCCACGTGTTTAAAAAATCAAATTCAACTTAATTCAAAAGTTAATTGAAATGTGTAGGATTTAATATTTTTTATGCGTGTGGAGAGGGTTGCCACCTGTTTTAAAAAGTTGAACTCAAATTATTTGAAGTTTTAAATTAATTATTGAAAGGCGAAAGTAATTTATAAAGATTTAAGTTTAAAAATAATGTTGAATTTAGTTAACTATACAGAAGTTATATGAAATATTATATGAGTTTTAAGTAAAAAAGTTTTAAGAAAGCTGAGTTTTAAATTAATGCTGATGTATTCAAAAAGTCATATTTGGATGTATTTATGCATGAAATACGCGAAAGCATATTTTTGTGAATGTCATCAGAGCTCCACCGTTTTTTCGCATTTCAAAAATAAGATGTCAAATTAAAGATCTTAGTAATGCAATAAGACTTAATTTTTTGAAGTTAGGTATTTTTTAGCCATACAAGGTGATGTAAAATAAAAAATAAAATTGATACCATGCGAGCTCCCTCTTCACTCATAAATCGTTGAACGGATTTCGATGAAATGTGGCTCACGGATCGCTTTTAACTCAGTCTAATATTTTGAATATCTTCTAGATTTTTGAAGATGGGTGCCACCTGTGCAGATAGATAAACACAATTTTGACGTTTTAACGGCATACGGAGTCACTAATATTTTGGCATTACGCGAAGAGCAATGTAAAAACTTGTGAACTAAAAAAGTTGTAGCATTGAAACTTAAATATTTATCGCGACATTTACGAGCAAAATATTGTCTCTGATTTTTATGATTACATTTAGTTTCAAAAGATGCATCAGATTCCTTCAGCATTTACGCTTAGCTGCTATGCAATTTTGTTTTGCCTTCGCTTGTTGTCAACCTCACGGGCTTGAGATGCTTTTCCGCACTTGTATGCGCTTTCAACCAACTAAATCAACCTTGACTTAAACAAATTTGAATACAAAATTTCCCGACTCCAACTGAAGACATCCTCAATAGACGAACTTTGTGCAGCTGTGTGCGTATGCAGCTGTGTGTGGCTGTCGTTTAAATAAATATGAGAAAATATTTGCAAACTTTTGAATTGAATGAATGAATATTGAGATAAATAAATAACGTAAAATACTACTACGCTATGAATTGAAAGCAGCTCAATGATGTAAGGCAATAATGCAAGGCAGGAATCTATGCAAAACTTCTGCATATGCAACTGTATTTGTATACACGTATGTATGTATATATGTATGTATGTGTGTATGCGTATATGTATGCGTGTTGGCGCGCAACCACACTTAAGCAAATTTCTATAAATGTTTGCCTACACATGTGCCACGAAGCGCTTTTCTGAGTGCAAGTGTAAGTGTGTGAGTGTGCGTGCGTGGCACTAAAAAGTTTGTGCGGTAGAGTGCGTACGATGAAAACCAACCAACAATTGCCATTAAGTCGAATCACTGCGTGGCTCAGCTGCGAAAATGCCATTTGCGAAAGGCGAAAGGCGAAATGTGAATGTGAAATGCGACGAAGCAAACAGGAAGGGTGGGTGAGTGGAAGTGGATAAAGAAGAAGAAGCAGAGATTGAGTTGAGTGAGCTGGCTGAATTACTAGTTGGACTGTCGCATGTTGTATGCTCCAGCGCGAAATTGCAAACTGCAATGGTACTTTGGCAAAAACTAGCCGAGGACGAAAAAGAAGAGCAAGCAGCAGAAAAGTAGTACAAGTACAAGTGCAAGAAATAAGAGGCAAAATGTTGCTTTAGCAAAGACAGAAATGTTTAAAACGTAACGGCAACCGGATGTGCAGCAAAATGCAACTGAGTGCTTGTGCGTAAATATGTAGTGTGTGGGGGAGGAGTGCGGCTGAAAAACATGCCACGTAAAATCAGCCAACAGAAGGGCAATCGAGTACTTATGTTTGTTTGTTTGTATGTTTGTATGTAGGGCAGCAAGGTAAGGCGTGGCATGCTGCCAGTGGCAAGCAAATATATGGATTTGCATGTATGCACGCATGTGTATATGTGTGTGTGTGTGTTTCTGTACGTATCCAGTACGTAGCACTTGTATGTTTGAAGGCAAAATTGGCGCAAAGACAAACACAAAGTGTGGCCTGGCACAGACGAAAATTGTTGCAGTTTTTGCGTTCGAACACCACCCTCTATACCTCTGACCACCCATATACGCACGTACATATACGCCTTACGCCTGAGGCAGCGATTGTACGGCATGAAATTCCGTTGTGGCACTTTAAATTCCAATTAAATGGAAAATGTTAGTAATTGCAAAAAATCATGTGCTCACGTGGAAATGTGTGTATGTATGTGTGTATGTGTGAGGTTTTCACTTATACCTAAATGTGGATAAAAACAGAGTGTGTAAATATGTAAACTTCCTTATGTAAGTTGTCGCTGTAATACCTAGCACGTACGCAGGTGGCTCAGAGTTGACGTCGGCAAGATTTAGCAAGAAATGGCAAAAAATAATTAATATTTGCAAACCAAAATCAAAAACACATTATATTTTCACACCTGATTCGCAGGAGGAATGATAGAAATCTCCCTTGGGTACTTTTCAATGACGGCAAAAAAAAAGGCATGTGAGCGTGTCATATGTTCAGCGGTTTGAGTTCAACGCTTAAGGACTAAGAATCGCGTTTGTTTCGGGGGAGATTAGACCGAGTCAAAATTTGTTGTTGCACCATCTTGGTTGAAGGCACCATCTGAAAAGATGTTGGAGCACTCTTCGTCCTATAAACAACCAAAATCGAGTTTTTGTCATAAAATTTTTTCATGACCACACCCTGTTAACTGTGAATATTTAGCGGAATTGGGTGCTTAGATTACTGGCTCCCAAGCCCGGCGATCTCGATGATGTACTAAGCTAGCACCTGCCAGTACCACACCCACAAAACTTGTTTGTTCCAGAGGCTTATGGGCTATTTAATTTACAAACCACCAACGGGCGGGTGGGGTTTTACTTAGCTTATTTTTGATTACAAGGGCGACAAAGTGGTCGAGATGACTACGTCCAGAGTATTGTACATACGCCGATGACATCGTAATTATAGTTATTACAAAAGTCTTAGAAAAAAAGCTCGCTCATTCACCCCACTCACTCACCACTCGTGGTGAAAAGCTATTTTGAGGGTAAGCCCTTGTTTATCAACTAGCTCGCGTCGCTACAACAGTTGTAATGGCCGAGTGAGCATTTTTTTTTGACTAAAATGTTTTCTTTTGTAATTTTAATTAAATTCTCTTAAGATTTTATTGCTTTAAAAAGAAAAATGTATTTTGTTAGAATTTATAGAATTTTTTTCTATATACATATTTAATTGTTTATTTTTATATTTCCAATATAATTTTCTTTTTTTTGTTTTAGATTTTAATATTTTGAAAAGGAAAGCTTTTTCTTATTATGTTTATTTTTATGGATCATATTTTATTATTCAAATTAAATTTTCTTTTATCTGTTAGATCTTGGCTTAGATTTTGCTTTTTGCTTTTCGATTTTATCTTTTAGATTTTGTTTTTCATCTTCGTTTCTTTTTCTTTCCTAATTGAAGTTTGTTTTGATTTTTATGTTTTTGTTTTAATAAGAAAAATATTTTTTTTTAATTTCTTTGTTTAATTAAAAAAAAAAATAAATATTTTTTCCTTATTTTCACCTTACTTTTTTCTTTTTTTTTAATTATATTTTCTTTTACTTACTTCATTTACATTACTTTATGTATTCCAATTTCAATTTTTGTCTTTCAAAGAAAGATTGTACTCAAAAAATAAAAAATATTTTTATTTTATTTAATTTAATGTACCATTTTCATCTTCTGTCTTTTTTTCTTTTCCTCAGCAAACTTTGTTTGGATTTTTATATTTTTTGTGTTAATTAGAGAACTGTTTCTTTTTGTGATTTAATTTAATTTAAAAAAATACAAAAATATTTTAACATATTTTTTCTATATTTCACCTTACATTTTTTTATATTTTCTTTTCCATATTTTATTTATTTGCAATTTCATTGCTTTGTCTTTTTTAAATTAAATTTACTTTTATATTTTTGATTTTGTTTTAAAAATAAAAATATTTTATTTTAATATTGTTATTGAGCTTTGTACCACAATTTTGTCTATTAGGAAAGATGGAAAAAGCAACAAAGTCTAAGCGGTTTTTCAAATTTTTCTAATAAAACAATCGTGGTACAGAGCACAGTAACAATATTAAAATAAAATGTTAAAAAGCCACAATAAAATAGCCAAATCAATAAAAATATTTTTTTTTTATTTAATTCAATGTACCATTTTCATCTTCGTTCTTTTTTCTTTTCCTAATTGAAGTTTGTTTTGATTTGAGATTTTTTTGTTTTAATAAGAAGATCATTTTTTTTAATAACATTCATTTATTTTTACTTTACTTTTTCTTTGTTTTTTGTTTTTTAACTAAATTTTCTTTTACTTATTTTATTTTATTTCTTTTTAATTCATTGTTTGTTTTGTCTTTTTTAAATTAAAATTTCTTTTATCTTTTAGATTTTGTTTTAAAAATAAAAATATATATTTTTTTAATTTAATCTAATGTACCTTTCATCTTATTTCGTTTTTTCTTTTCCTTATTGAACTTTTGTTTTTGATTTTTAGATTTTTAGAATTTTTTGAATAAGAAAAATTTAATTTAATTTAAAAAAATTTAAAAATGTTTTAGTTAATTTTTTGCTTTGGTTTCATGAGGCGGAAGAAGTCGTGTGATAAAATTTTTTAAGTTCTGATATAAAGTAGTGCCAACAAACGCAAGATATGTAATTATACTTACATAAAATTGGGTTAGCGTATGTCAATGTATATCGGTATGTAAATATGTACAGTCTTACAGGCGTGTAAAGTAAAAGTTTCATCAGTCTCGTCTACTCCAACCTGCCACCTACTTGCATAATACTTTATACGCAGACGCTTGTTACACCTGCTGCGCGACGCAGCCTACTGGGATTTGCTTACAATTATCCGTAAAGGTGTGACTATCTTTTCCTACCATTCACTCAGTGTACATATATGCATATTTACATACATACATATGTGCAATATGTATACGCTCTACCAAAAATGTATGTATGTACATATGTATTGTAGTAAGTAATTCCCGTAGCGCTGAAAAATAAACCAAATTGTAGGAAATTTCCCAAACTGTTGAGCAACGTGTCAGCTAGCTGTTGGCGTTTTGTTTGTTTTTCCAAGTGTAACGACATAGCTGCCGCAGCACGATAAAGTGAAAATGTTGTTAATTTTTCCTTAACGTTGCAAACTTTTTGCATAATTGGCCTTTTTCGGCACACTCTGCCACAGCATGCGGCAACCACACGCTGTGGCAGCAATACGCTAACAGCGGGATATATGTATCCATGTATGCATACATACATATGTATGTATGTATGTATGTAGTTGGAGAAAAGTGCAAACTATTTTGTTATTTAAACTAAAGTAGAAAAATTTTTGCTATTCATAGTCCAGGTGCCCATGGCTTCACGGTGCTTGGTTCTCGTCACAAAAATCTGACATTAAGTGGACGCTAATTGAGTGAGTGAACTTTCGATTGGCTTTAGATTTTGTTCGAAATTACATAATTCTAGGTAACTGGAGTTCCTTCTAATGCAGTATTATTTGAAGGTTGAATGCAATGGAAAGTCACAAATATTTAGGTAAAGCGCGAGGAGGATCGATCATCCCATCTTATCATCGATTTCGAAGCCATTTTCAACACCTCAAAAGAATATGAATAAACACGGCTGTGTAAAATTTCGTTGAGCACCACTACTTAATCTCTTCCGCAGCCTGCAATGACCCTTTAGAAGACCGGTTATAAATCTTAGTTTTGCAATTTTTCAAGGCATTGAGTGCTCTAGATCTTTTGAGGTTGTAGCTTCCAAAAGTTCATACGCCTGCCCTGGACCAGACGCTTTATGCCAATATGCACTTCTGAGCTCACTTTTCCCAGATGGTATAAGTTCCCGCTACGAGAAAGGGTTCTGGTGCTATAGGTCCAGAAGCTGCTGCTTTTCTGGCTAGTTTGTCAGCCTCTTCGTTGCTCTATATGCTTTTGTGATCCGGTACCCAAATCCGTTATACTATATTATTATCCCATAAGGTGTTCAATATTGCTACGCATTCCCATATTACGTGGGATCTAATTTTACACGAGGGCATGACGTTAACAGCAGTCTGATTGTCGCTGCAGATGACTATGTGCTGCCTCCTTGGATGCCTATGCAGAACTACTTTCGCCCAAATACTGGCGGCATAAATGCCGCTTGAAAGATGATAGGGTAATTCCTCAAGGCCTTATACCCGTATATTCTCTCGCCTATACCTTTGTCCGTTTTTGAGCCATGTGTGTACCAACTTTGAGGTCGCTTTGCTGCCTAGTTTAGTTTTAAACATTTCTCAAAGCTCGTCCCCTTAACCATGTAGTCTCTGTTGAGTTGGAAGATAGGAATCTTGGTTACGATTTCCTCTCCCAGCAGGCTCGAAATCACCTTACGC
>NW_016161516.1:0-6895 GCF_001687245.7 Rhagoletis zephyria
CAATTTCATCCAAACTTAGCACAGTTATTGGCCTTCGCACAACATACCAAACGGCCGAAAATTTTAAAATCGGACAATAACCACGCCCACATCCCATATAACGGTAATTTAGAGAAATACGAAAACTGCGATATTTTAGTAACTACTAGAGATTACTCACTCCAAATTGATATTTTCAATAAGTTTTAGACGAAAAATAAGAATATTATAAATTTTCGGAAAATGGGCGTAGCCACGCCCATTTATGGTTAAATGTGTATATCCTGGTAACCGCTGCACCAATTTCTTCCAAACTTGGCACAGTTGTTGGCCTTCGCATATCATACAAAATGACCGAAAATTTTTAAAATCGGACAATAACCACGCCCACATCCCATATAACGGTAATTTAGAGAAATACAAAATCTTCGATAAATCAGTAAATATTAAAGCTAATTTATTCAAAATTGATGCTTGCAACAATTCTTAACCAAGAAATACGTTTGTGATAAAATTTCTGAAAATGGGCGTGGCACCGCCCACTTATGATTACATATATGTATCTCGGTAACCGTTCTACCAATTTGCACCAAAGTTTGTTTGTTTGTTTGTTTATTTATTGATGTATCCTAACACAACAATTTTACAATTATTTTATAGTGCTAGTCACGCGTTTACAATTTTTTGATTAAATCTAAAATAACATATGTATATGATACGGTATACGGCAATTTAGAATATACTTATGTATTTGGAAAAGAGGCGCGGGAAACAGAAGAAAAAATAAATAATAATAAGTAGAAAATAAAAAGAAAAAGAAAAAAAAAAAATTAAATCTATATATTAATATGGAGGAATTTCAGGTACACACAGAGTAAACAAATTTATATATTAATTGCATTCATTGCTATAATAGTTAGTTATTTGGTTTTTAAAAGGCAGCGCATTTTTTAGTTTTCTTAACCTAATAGGAAGAGAGTTCCAAAGACGTATGGAATTGATAAAAAAACTGACGTTCAGAGACAAGGGTCCGATATTTGGTGTGTACTAAAAGTTCAGACCTCGATGATTGGAGAAATTGAAGTCTTTCGTACAAATAACTAGGCTCCTTAGAATTTATAATTTTGTGTAAGGCAACAAGTGTTCTAACTTTTAATAGGTCATCAAACGAAACGCTGAATAACTTTTTAGAAAATGCTGAGACATGGTCAAGTCTTTTTAGCCCGTACACATATCTGGCAATATTGGTGTAGACAACATTTAACTTTTTCTTACATACACAGTCATAATTTGCATAAATTTCACATCCATAAAGAAGCGTAGGTATTAAGTACGCTTTAGCTAATAGTAGTCTTATATTTATTGGAGTGAAATACTGTACTGACCAGAGTGTACGAAGCATTCCATACACTTTACCTACTGAGTTAAAGATGTGCTCATTCCATGTCAATGTGTTGTTAAAGATGACGCCAAGATTTTTAGCCCTGTCAACATATTCAATTTCAGATTTATCTAGCGTAATTTTGTCGAGATAATTAATATCGAGGTATTTTCTATGAATTACAATACATTTAGACTTTCCCGGATTACGGCATAAACCATTCATTGAGGCCCAATTAGCTACACGAGACAAATCAGAATTTAAGTCACTAATACAATTACGGACACGACTAACAGAACAGCTTACATACAATTGCACATCATCAGCATAAATGTGTACATTACAGTTTTTCAAAACTTTAGGAAGGTCATTAATGTATAGGACGAATAGAAGCGGGTCGAGGATTGACCCTTGCGGTACTCCTTTAGATACGGCCAGGAAATCTGACGTTATGCCGCCAGTACTCACAGCTTGAGTTCTGTCGCCAAGGTAAGATCTGATCAGAGCAGTTGCGTGACCTGAGAAATTAAATAAGTTTCTCAACTTAAGGCATAGAAGTTTATGATCCACAGTGTCAAAAGCTTTCGAGTGGTCGAGAAGTGTCAGAAAACTTATGTTGTTGGCATCAATTTGCGATCTGATGCTCTCCGTTACATCCAAAAGAGCCGTGGTGCAGCTTCTACTACCTCTGAAGCCCGATTGGCGGTCAGTCAAGAGACTGTTATCATACACCTATGCACAGATTTGTTTGTGCAGGATACGCTCGATTACTTTTGACAAGAAAGGCAAAACAGATATAGGTCGGAATATATACTATTTAAATAATTACAATGCGTACGAATTTTCGTCTTCTGAAGTACATTTTACGGTTTCTGAAGTAAACTTGACTATTCTGAAGTACATTTTACGGTTTCTAAAGTAAAATTGGCTATCCTGAAGTACATTTTACGGTTTCTGAAGTACAATTGACTATTCTGAAGTACATTTTACGGCTTCCGAAGTGCATTTACGGTTACTGAAGAACAGTTGACTGTTCTGAAATACATTTCACTGTTTCTGAAGTACAACTGTCTATTCTGAAGTACATTTTACAGTTTCTGAAATACATTTGACGCTTTCTGAAATACTCTTGGAAAAGGTGTAGTCTGGGTAGGGAGATAGTTTTTAAAGGTGCCACTCGCGTTTTCGCTACTAGTGAAACACTGCTCTGACCATCATCACCTTCAAATGGCAAATAAACTGCTGCTGCATATGCTTTGGTCGAAGCATCTGAGAACCCATGAATTTCTATTTTGTCCATGATTCGGCACAAGCCGATGAAGTTTTATTTCACTTGCTTGACTAAGATCCTGATGGTATTGTGCCCACATTTCTGCCAAGTTGGGAGGCAAGGCTTCGTCCCATGACAAATTTTGCAACCATAGTAATTGAAACATAATTTTAAATCGAACAACGATAGGAGCGAAAAGAGCCAACGGGTAAAATAGTCTAGAAACATCCGATGAAATTTGCCTTTTGTTAATGGTCAGCTGGGCTTGCGTTCGAATACCTATAAATAAGTATGTCTTCTTTAGGTTTCCAATAAAGCCCAAGAACTTTCGCAGGCCATTCCTCCTCCAAGTCTCTAGAGTTGGATACCTATTTGCTGAGTTCCATACCGGCCATTTTCAATAATTACACCAGCGCATCACGCAGTTCCAACAGATCCGTCTCTGCGGTACCTGTCATGACGCCGTCAANGTAACAGTATGCGGCTTCCATTAGGTAATGTTGTATGGTAGTCATGAGCTATCTCTTGCAGAACTCTAACCGATAAAAAAAGGAGCACAAGCTGTCCCATAAGTCACCGCACATAACTGGTAGTGCTTCAATGGATGGCTGGGATCTTCTCTCCAAAGGATTCTTTGGAAGTCAAGATGATGCTTGGCAACCCAAATTTGGGGAAACATTTTTACAATGTCCGCCGTAAAAACAAATCGATGAAGACGGAATTTTAAACAACCAGCGAACAAATTTCGATAAATGTTAGGCCCAACCTGTAGTACGCTATAGTGATGTGAATAGTATCGAGTATCGAATAGTATGTATTTGATACTGTTTAGCAATTTGACTAGTATTGAAAAAATTATATCGATACTTCGATACTCAATCATCATCGTTAAAATATCGGGTTGCAAAATACAATTTTGAGGAGCAGTGTATAACCAGGTTTCAAAATGAACACAACGTGGATCAAACAAACGGCAATTCTCTTTGGTGTGATTTTGATAAAAAATCTAAGTAAGCTCACAAAAGTTTTTTAGCGTCTGCCATAGTTGAGGGTAATCAATATATTCAGGAATATTTATTGGAGAGACATCGAGATCCGCTCTCGTGGGGGAAAGAATGGGAAAAATATATCCCCAAATAGCTGAAATCGTTAAAAATTATTTATGGTAAGTACTAAAGGTAACAATAAGCTTCAACAGCAGTTCAACAGTTTCTATGCAATATTTTTGATTGAAAACATTTTTACTAAAAAAGAGTCACTGTAAGTATTAGTTTTCGTATACGGGATTTTTAACGGAATAATGTAAAAGTATCGAATACTTTTATTAATACTTGTTTTCAAAGTATCGAGTATCGATCGATACTTGATAGTATCGGAAATGTACATCACTAATACGCTATTCAATGAAACGCCCTTATAGTCAGCAAAGGATCCATCAAAAACTACCCTCAGTTTTTTCCTGAGCACGGGATGGTGTGGAATATAAAATAACGAAGCCTCTTCTAGGGTACCTTGGAATGGTTGCACTTCACACATATGACCCAGCGCTTCGTACTGTCGCATAAAATCAATATACTGAAGTCTCAATGTGGGGTTTCTAAGTAAACGTTTCTCCATTGAATAGAATCGAGAAAGTTCCCCGTGTAGGGTATCCGAAAAGGTTGGCATATTTTCTTTAAATGGAAGGTTCACTGTATATTTACCATCGGGTTCACGACTCGTTGTATGTAAAAAGTGTTATTCAACTAACGAGCCGTCTGGATCGACACATTTGGGAATATAAACCTCTTCAAGCTCCCAAAACCTTTGAAGTGCTTTGTCAATGTTTATTGCCGTTACAAGTGATATGGTTGAAGAACTTTCTTTCTCGACAGCAATTGATGTAACGACCCATCCGAAAATTGTGGAAATAGCTATAGGGTTGCCAAAGGCGTAAAATTTTGTCTTACAATCGAAAATAACTTATTAGTATTATTGGGATCCTAGCAGGATATCCATCGGCAAAGATACATTAAAAGACGGATCAGCAAGTTCAATATCTTCTAACCCGCTTTCCGAACTTCTGTTGACAGTTGTTTCCGATAGAGGTGTAGTTATGTTGCTTAGTACATGTACTTGTGCTAATACGTTATTATTTAGACTCGAGATTTAAGAATTAACGAAATGCATCCCCGTGTGATGCCGCCTTTCATGGATGTTATTCCGGATACAAGAATGCGTGAGTGAGTTCGGCGTAAGCCTAGTCTTTGCGCACAATTTTCTGAAATATAGGTCAGTTCCGAACCAGAGTCTAGCAATAAACGGCACGGAATGAAACTTCCACGGTTATTTTGAACATCGACGATTGCTGTAGGTAAAAAATTTTTGTGTGGGATTTGTGATCGGGTACAGGAGTATCCATATCCCGCATATCTCAACAAACGACGATGTTGGGTGTGACACTGGGCTAGGTCGACCAGGGTCCCTTAGGTAATGATTTGACAGCAGATGTATCACGATCTGCGGAAGCGTTGGCCTGCGGTGGCGACTGTTGGGTTGCATCCGACAAGTTTACATGTAGGGAAGTATGGTGGTGCCGATTGCATTGCTTGCAGCTAAACTTTGAACAGTTTCTGAAAAAAAAATGTAAATGTACTGTAAAATGTACTTCAGAATGTCAACTGTACTTCAGAAACCGTAAAATGTATTTCAGAACAGTCAATTGTACTTCAGTAACCGTAAAATCGCACTTCGGAAGCCGTAAAATGTACTTCAGAATAGTCCAATTGTACTTCAGAAACCGTAAAATGTACTTCAGAAAGCCAATTTTACTTCAGAAAACGTAAAATGTACTTCAGAATAGTCAATTGTACTTCAGAAACCGTAAAATGTACTTCAGAAGACGAAAATTCGTACGCATTGTATTATTTAAATAGTATATATTATAGTGATTTTAAATATATTTACTTTTTAATATATTTTCAAATTACAAGTACATTAGTTTTTTCGCAATGTCTGTATATTTAAGAACGAAACAATTAATTTATTAATGCAGTTTTATTATGTACCAGCTGGCATATCGAATAAAGATAGTGCATCTGGGTGAAAAGTGGTGAAATGTTTAATGGCTCAGCCACAATCGCCACCAACAACTGTCGCTCCCAAGTACGAGAGCCTTTGCTCGACAACGCCCGGACCAAATGTAGCTACATAGAATGCCAATATTTGTCTTAACATACGTTTTTTTTTTGCCATATCAGCATAAAGCGGAAGGCTTTATATTTGTTCATAGTCCGAATTTTACCGTGCAAGAGTTTACTGCACGAATTTTGTCGTGTATGTTCAAGCGACATTATTATTTGGTCCGGCCGTAGACGAAGGAAAAGCGGCAGTTGTTGGTGGCGATTGGGGCAGAGCGATATTTACTTTTTTTATCCAGATGCGCTATCTTTATACGACATGCCGGTTGCAACATAATTTAAAACTGCATTAATAAATTAATTGTTTCATTCTTAAATATATAGACATTGCGAAAAAACTAATGTATTTTGAAAATATATTAAAAAGTAAATATATTTAAAATCACTATAATATATACTATTTAAATAATTACAATGCGTATGAATTTTCGTCTTCTTAAGTACATTTTACGGTTCCTGAAGTACATTTTACGGTTTCTGAAGTAAAATTTACTATCCTGAAATACTTTTTACGGTTTCTGAAGTACAATTGACTATTCTGAAGAACATTTTATAGTTTCTGAAATACATTTTACAGTTTCTGAAGTACAATTGACTATCCTGAAGTACATTTTACGTTTTCTGAAGTACAATTTACTATTCTGAAGTACATTTTACTGTTTCTGAAGTACAACTGTCTATTCTGAAGTACATTTGATGCTTTCTGAAGTACTCTTGGAAAAGGTGTAGACATTGCGAAAAAACTAATGTACTTGTAATTTGAAAATATATTAAAAAGTAAATATATTTAAAATCACTATAATATATACTATTTAAATAATTACAATGCGTACGAATTTTCGTCTTCTGAAGTACATTTTACGGTTTCTGAAGTACAATTGACTATTCTGAAGTACATTTTACAGTTTCTAAAGTAAAATTGGCTATCCTGAAGTACATTTTACGGTCTCTGAAGTACAATTGACTATTCTGAAGTACATTTTTCGGCTTCCGAAGTGCATTTACGGTTACTGAAGAACAGTTGACTGTTCTGAAATACATTTCACTGTTTCTGAAGTACAACTGTCTATTCTGAAGTACATTTTA